>NW_010255461.1:0-17254 GCF_000690775.1 Eurypyga helias | reverse complement strand
GTAGGGAAACCTCTTCATTAAGCCTCCGCTTCATGTTTTTGAAGGGTGAAGTCCAAATGTTTCTTTTTTTCAGTAAAAATTACTCCCAGAAATCTTTGTTCTGACACTTTTCCCCCACCGTTATTTTCAAAACACATGCAGTTCTTTAGACAAGTCATGCTAGGTTAGATGTTCTTCGCTGTGTTTGCAAACTGACTGTCTGGATCTTAGATGTGAGTGACACCAAACACACTCTCGCTTTGAATGGCAAAGAGGAAGAGCTCAGATGTTGATGTCCATGTTATTTATATCAGTCCTGGAAGTTTACTTTCATATTCTCTTTTATTGTACACCAGAAGCGAAACAAACCAGGTCTCAGTTTTGTGGGGTAGCATCATAAATTACTGTTACTTGCTGATAGAAGATTTGAGAGTTGCGGATCTAGGACATCGCAATCCCTGTTAAAATGAGCTTGGGAGTGCTTGGTACAGTGGATCATGCAGAAACTGCCTGCATTGGCTTGGATCCTCTCTTTCATGGTTCCTTAATTTCTGAGAAGGAAAAGGTAATGCAAAAAAAAAATATTGTCCACGTGTGGTTTTCTGTTATTTTTTTCTCTCAGTAGGCGTATTGAGAAGTCATCAGGTTTGGATTTAGGAAGAAAGAAGTACTAAGCGAGTGTGCTATTTTGAGGTAAAGAGAGATCAAGGGAGTAAAGCTTGCTTGTTGTTCTTGCAGGGGTGGTTTTAGGCAAGGTGTTGTGCCATGCATTTTAAATTTGACGCCTTGTCCTCACTCGAGAATGTCTTCTCCTGCAGTCTCTGTGTGGATGCCAGAAGGTTCCTTGCCTCCCGCCATTCCCTGCTGGCTTTCACCCTGCATGATCACCACTGGTTGCACTCCTTGCCTGTGTTCGCGGCTGCCCCTGCCTAAACTTGCTCTGTGGTAGCACTCTTAGCCCTAGACTTCACCATCCAAAACAGCTGGCAAGGACTTTGATGCTGTTAGAACTGCATGGTGACACGTAGTGTGTCTCCTTTTATCCGCTTTTTATGTTACTAATAATTCCCTTCAAAATTAGGGTGGTAGCTGGTCTCAGAATCATTCAGGAAACAATATGTGTTGGAAAGAGGGATTTGCTTAACAGTTGAACATTGATTTTGTGTACATTTTAAAAGACGAGCATTGTAAACAAACAAATATCAGCTATGTGGGTTTTTTCTCCCCTCTTACATATTGGAGCAACTGGTGAACTAAGAAAAAAGAGTTAAATCCTATTTAAAAAGTCATCTCTCATGGGGGGAAAACAGAGGCAGGATTATTATTATTTTCAGATGTATTATGTTGCAGGTACAATGCCCCTCTTAAAGGGGGAACAAAAACCAGGAAACTATGTGAGGAAAGAGGAAGAAAAAGAATGGAGAAAGAGTAGCACCATATTAGGTGTGAAGTGGTGTGCTTCTGTGAGAAATATTTATTGCAGCTGAAAGGGGGAAATAATGAAGACTGACTCTGAATGCAGTTGGAAAACATGTTACAGAACTCTGGGATTATTCTTCCACCTCTTCAAGTTGAGCCAAAAGTCTGAGAAAGATAGCTGGTCAAACAATATTGTGAAATTTGTCAGTTTACTCAAAAGTGCATGGTCGTATTTGAGGACAGCAGAGGTAAACAATCATCACAGACTGCGGGCAAGTCAGTTACTGTTTTCCTGAGTCTCTTGGGTAAGTTGGGAGAGCGTGTTTGAAGTGCTGTCCAAAGCCCAGGCCTTTTGTGAACTGCATGTAGAAATACGCCTTGGAGTCAGTGGTTCTGTGCATGACTGCAGTGGTATTTTGTGTTAATACTGAGACTGAGTGCAACTTCTGAATCATTTTCAGGGCAATCAAATCAGTCTCTTCTGCTTGGGCTTTACTAATGTACGCTTAATGAGGACCGCAGAACAGGCATGCTAGGGAACCTAGTTTTGTGTTGGTCATGAACCATCACCTTCATAGGAGATACCTGCTTTGAGAGGGAGCTCCAGACTCAGAATGGTAGAGTGATTTGGCTTGGAGGGGACATTAAAGATCGTAGAATCATAGAATGGTTTGGGTTGGAAGGGACCTTAAAGATCATCTAGTTCCAACCCCCCTGCCATGGGCAGGGACACCTTCCACGAAACCAGGTTGCTCCAAGCCTCATCCAGCCTGGCCTTGAACACTTCCAGGGATGGGGCATCCACAGCTTCTCTGGGCAACCTGTTCCAGTGCCTCACCACCCTCTCTGTGAAGAACTTCTTCCTTACATGTAATCGAATCTAACCTCTTCTAGTTTAAAACCATTATCCCTTCTCCTATCACTACAGGCCCTGGTAAAAAGCCTCTCTGAGTCTTTTTTATAAGCCCTCATCATATATTGAAAGGCTGCAGTAAGGCTTCCCCAGAGTCTTCTCCAGGCTGAACAGCCCCAGATCTCTCAGCCTCTCTCACAGGAGATGTCTTTTAAGACAAACATTATTATGGCGATAGGAAAGTGACTCATGACGTTGACACTGGCCTTACTTCAGTGTACTTCAGGTGCTGATGGGAGTCAGGGTTGCTTATAGCAAGTGGTCCTAATTCTCAAATTTTAAGTGCAGCCGTTATTTTTGTTGTGGCTTTATAAATCGGTTCCTACCTGAAGGGCCACGAAGATGCTCGGGGGGCTGGAGCACCTCTGCTATGGGGACAGGCTGAGAGAGTTGGGCTTGTTCAGCCTGGAGAAGAGAAGGCTCCGGGGAGACCTTATTGCAGCTTTCCAGTGCCTGAAGGGGGCTACAAGGAAGCTGGGGGGGACTTTTTACAAGGGCCTGTAGCGACAGGACAAGGGGTAACAGGTTTAAATTGAAAGTGGGGAGGTTTAGATTAGATATAAGGAAGAAGTTCTTCACGGAGAGGGTGGTGAGGCACTGGGACAGGTTGCCCAGAGATGTTGTGGATGCCCCATCCCTGGAAGTGTTCAAGGCCAGGCTGGATGAGGCTTGGAGCAACCTGATCTAGTGGAAGGTGTCCCTGCCCATGGCAGGGGGGGTGGAACTGGATGATCTTTCAGGTCCCTTCCCACCCAAACCATTCTGTGATTCTATAAGTTGCAAGATTTTGAAGGTTTCACCCCTTTTTCTTTCTGAAGCAGAGGAGCTTGCTAAATCCTTATGTTATGGTGGAAAAATGGAAAGGTAACCCGAGTGTCTTCTTCACAGTTATTAAGGAAAAGAAAAAGGCCTGTTTAATTACTTCTTACTTCCAGTTAAAAGTCTCAAAAAGTATACAGTTTAAAATAATTTATAATGTGTGTTTTTCATTTTTCTTATTTATTTTTCACTTGACAGTTGAAATGTCAGTAGGAAGTTACACCCTTGAAGAAAATTGTTAATTCAAAATCCATTGTCGGTCCTCTTCATCCCTGCAAAGTGGGAATGCTAACTTATATTTGCTCTTTGCTTTTCAAGGACATACAGGCATGGAATGTCTGAATTAGGGTTTTTTGTGGGTCATACCTATCCCTTCACCTGCCTGTGGTCTGTAAACCTTCTATGAATAAGAGTCAGTTAATGAAATGAAAGTGTTTTCTCTGTAATGCAGATTTTTGGGTGCTTTGATTTGCTTTTAACTTTTGATCATGCAATCTCCTTCCCCTTCTGTCCTCATTAAGGAGAAATGAAACTTTGGGAACACCAAGAGAAGCGAGGGCATTTATTTCTTAATTGAAAACTTGGCGTAATTGGGTAGTTGTATGGTTTTAGCTATATTCCACTGCAAGTTTATGCATGGGGTAGACTAGAATGTAGTTGTGATAATCTGTGGTGACAGTAGTGGTTGTGGGACTGGGAAGTAGTCTTATAGGTGGAAATTGATTTCTGGACATAGGATACAATTCCTTTGCCTCTATAAATTAAGTAATGAAGTCACTCTGTTAAGTGTTCTTTTTGCTGCTCTGGCAGTGTCTTGAGAAGACCGTGCTTTAGACTGGGAGGTTAAACACCAATAATCATCATGGCTTTGTCTTCAGTTATTTTATTAAAAAAGAAATCTTGCATTTTTACATGGTGGTTAATAGAAAAATGATTTCACTGCTTTGATACTGCCTTTGGTAGAATGTTTCAGACAGCGAAGGAGTAGGACAGTATTTGACTTTTTCAACCTGAAATGTTCTTTGCATCAGCGATCATTGTAGTTCTAGGTTTTCTTTTCTGCTACAGATACATTTTTACTATAGCACTAACATCTGAAGTTGTATAACCAATGTATCTCCTGGTGTAGTAATCAAAGTTGTCTGAAACTTGCATGGTAGCAAAAGCATTTATTTTAAATAAGAATTAGGGGAAAATTACTTTTTTGTACATGGAAAATCTCTGCAAACTTGCCAGTAACAGCCTTCAGCTGACTTGCAGAGAGATTGCCTATTGAACACTATTGTGACAGCTTGTTCCTGTCGTTTTCACTCAAGTTTAGCCTGCAAAGTCAAGATATCTTGATCGAGAGTTGGGGAGATAGTTAAATTACATCATCATGGAAGAATACCAGCATACTTAGCTTTAAAGCCATTCAAGACTACATTGGCACCCCTTTGTTATACAGTGTAGCTGAAAACGAACTGCAGCAATAATGAACCAATCCATCTAAATCACAGCAGCTGAACAACTGACTGTTCTATCTCAAAATGCAAATGCTTTGTGCAGAATGGATTTAATTGTAAATGTTTGCTTAGTAGGGAATATGAGCCTTTTAGTTTGCGACAATAATCGTGAATACAAAGACTCACAGAATTTTAGGGTTTACATAGCTTGTCCACGTCCTCATAGCAATACCTCATAGCATACCATTTGGCTTTTTTCTAGCCAATGAGTAGAACTCTAAATGCCCAGTCTCTAAGCGGTGTTTTGAAACTGAAAGGTAAATTTAGCTCTGTGTATTGAGATCAGGTAGGATTTTCTGTTGTATTTCATTCAAATCGGTGTTAGGGCTTTTGTATGGCATCAGATAATAAGAGGAGAAAGTGCTGACTTTCAGAGCTTGGATTTATTTTTTGCAGTGCAGAAATGCTGAGTATAACCTACAGTATTAGCATTTTCTTTGAGGTTCTAGTAAGGTGCCTCTCAATCAGTTAAAAGATTACAGTTAGGAATTTGTATTCTAATTAAAAAAAAAAAAAACCAACAACCAACCAACCAAAAAAAACCGCCCTCTGTATTAAAATCTTCTTTTTTTTGTTAAATTCGGGAAACCTGGCTGCTGAATTCAACAAATGAAGATGAATCTCTGTCACTGATTTGAATGACTTAAGTAAAATAGCATTGCCATTTTATGGCAAGGAAAGGAAAAAGCTTTCAGAGCTTCACTAGTAAGAAGTGAAAAAGCAGAAATCCCTGCCTCCAGTCTGTTCTGAGATGTCTTTCTGTGTAAGAAAAGACAGATAAAACTTTGACAGCACACACACACACACAGAAAGTGTGCATGTTTATGCTTCTGTTGGCATTTTGTATGTGTGTTCTTTGATAGCCTTCACATGTGGATTAGTCCTTCTGAAAAAAAAAAAAGGCAGCCAAGCCCCCTGAAGAATAGGCCTTTGTGACACTGGAGAAGTTTACTGCGCCAAAGTTATGGTAAGAATTTGTAAATTTTGGCTGCTGGAGTGCTTCCTTCCCCTGCTATGTTTTTAATGTTGTAAACTTGTAAGTGTGGAATAGAGGGTGTTTTTTGGCTTTGTGTTGGGTTTTTTTTTTTTAAATGACAATGCAAACATTCATTTCACCAACTAAACTGCCTGTTCACGTGACGCTGCTGGCTGTATATAAACACCCTGTTGATCTTGTTCTGTAGAGGTCTTCGCTGGGCTTCCTGCATCAGACACAAACGCTCCACTGCTCTTTTCAGGGCTGCGCTGTGGACTCAGGCCCTATCTGCTCAGATTTAGTTTGCCAAATTAATATCCCTGAAAGAAATATTTTTACTTGGAACCGGGCCCTCAAAGTTGGGATGTTTTTCTATGTCTCTTTTTCTCTGTATGTTTAAAGTATTTCATTCTGCTATCTTGGGAGTGGGTTTTGTTTGGCCTGTATGCCTTGGATAAAGATGAACCTGTCGGGGAGATGTTTAGTGTTTCTGAGTTCCAAAACAGTCTTCCTCTTACATACAATGTTTTTTCTTCACGTGGATGTTATGCTGAGTGTTTGAGCCTGTGGGTAGGCAAAACAGCTTGGGATGGGAGAGCCCGGCAGAGCAAAGAGGGCCGAGAGGACGCAGCTCGCAGCACTGCCAGGTGAGCCTTTCCGGCGCCCGGGATGCGGCGACAAGCTGTGCAAGAGAGTTGACTTCACGGGGGTTTTCTGGAGTAACCAAGGGCAGAATTCGAGTCCAAGGCTAGACTGTCATGGTGACAAAATATTTAGAAAACATTTTCTTGCTTGAAACAAAAGCTCAGATTGTGCAACGCAAAGTACTGTCCCAGTGTAATAAACGATGTTGTGTATTTTTAAAGAGTTCTCTGTGTTCCCTGACCATCAGCCCATGCCAGATTCAGCATGTTCAGGTAGAACAAGGCATTTTTCCTCTGGACTGTTGCCTTTACAAGCTGGGTTAATTCTCCCCCTTTACACAGCGTGGTTGCAAAGATGTGGCAGCCAAATCTGGCCTTGCATTTTGAACGTAGTGGACAGCCCTGTTCAAGACAGGTGCAGTGGAGCAGCTTCTTCAGCCATTGGTGGCTCAGCCGCACTCCGAGCGGTTGCTTAAAACTTGCACCTTGTCATTGGCGTAGAGTGATCTGGTCCGGAGTGAGCTCTAGGACTAGACGTGGTGATTGCTTTTATTGGGTTAGGACGTGCTGTTCTTGCTGCCATAGGAACCTTTTGTGCTGTAGGTGTTTCATCCTGCCATAACAAATGCTGTAACGCAGTGGGGGGCCTTAATGCCTGAAGTTTTGAGGTGGCCCAGCCTTACCCAGAGGTCTAAAGTGGTTGTAGTAGATTGTTGGTCAGGAATAATCTAAAATTATTTTAAGATGAGCAAACCTGTGATGACGGAGGGAAGGCTACTAGCCAGCTGTGTACAACTCAGGTCAGCATAGCTGTGCCATTTGGAGTTAATGTGCTTTTTCCCAGTCTAGTTTATTTTCTGAGTAGTATCAGTTGTAATTTTGGAGAAAAACATGATTTTACATGTATACCCCGTTCTTTGCTTAGAGCAGCAGGTGGCCAAGTTTCTTTCTGAAACAGTGACTTGGCTGTGCAGCAACTATAACCAGATCGTTGAAGATCAAAAAGTACAGCTCTGCAGACGAAGTGGATGTTTTTGAAGTTACTGTAGTTTTTGGAGTATAGTGTTATTGATAAGAATGGAAAACAAAAGCTGACCACGGAGGGGAGGAATATACTTTCCTAGGGTTTGCCTCATATTGCATCTTTGTATGCTTGGTGTCTAGCAGTGTCCCATTCGGAGTGCTGCGCTGAAGAGGGAAGAGCTCTTTCTTTGGGCTGCTACTTTGTTTGCTATTTACTAGTTCCTCTGTTGCATTGAGCTGCAAAACCAGCTGCTTTTGCTTTTCATACCTATTTTTACCATCTCTAATTTGCTATTAAGATGTCAACTTCTGCCTCCAGTTCGCCTAGTGCGTCTCTATACTGCGACTACAGCATGGAGGCAGGCAAGCACTTCTGTGCTTTGTCTTATGCTGCCCTTTCACACTTGGGAAAGGTTCCCTGTAAACAGCTGCAGGACTGCTTTCTTACCCTCTTTAAAAGCTCTTGCTCCTTGTACTGCTTATAAAAGGCTTTGAGGAGCTTGCAGCGCGTGTGTGCCGAGACTGCTGTTCACTGCGATGCCCAGTTACTGGTCCCCCTGTTTGTCTGTGTCTGGCTGGCCCCGTTGTCCCTGCCCTGTGACAGTAAACTGCAGAACGGGGACTGCCTCACCGTTTTATTTGTAGAGCAGGTGGCTCAGCTCCAGATGTGTGTCTGAAGTCGCAGTGCGCTGCGTTAATACAAATCATTATGTTACAGAAAGCTGTATCTAAAATATAGGGGAAAAAAAGGCAGTTTTACTGTGATAAGTTTTCTGCCTTTTTTTTTTTTTTGGTGGTTGTTGTGGGTTTTTTGTGTTAATACATTGAAAAGTAACTGGCGGGAATGTGCAAAAATCAGTATGAAGTTTTCTTCCCATTTTAAGGAATTCTCCCTGTGGCCAGAGGAAGGCTTTTTTCTCAGCAGCTGCTCCAGGCTACTAGGAAAGGGCTACTTCACAACAGCTTGTATTGGCGTCTTGGAGAGGTTTGTTTACTCCCGCAACTAGACGGGGTGTGCTTATGGCAAAACCTCACGTTTCTGGAGCCTGTTCTCTTTTCAGGCACCGTTTTCGAAGTGGAATGACACACAACAGGATGTGTGGTTGTAGATAGATGTTCATGCTTCGGAGGCCGTGCATACCTTTTTGACCATGTAGAATCCTGTGCTATTTCTCTCATCATTCATGTGGTGAAATAAAACATGGAGGAACACAGAATTCATTTCTCCTTTTAATGTGTAGTACACACACACAGAATGGCTATTGACTTTCTGCTGACGCTTATAATCCTCAAACCAGTTACTGGAGGCAGGGAGATTAAAATGAGGGCACATGGCCAAGCAGACTTGAGGCTTTGTTCCTCAAATTTGATTTGAAGGTTGCAGTTTGATAAAGTTTCATTCATTCTAGTTTTTGCCTTTGTATTTTTGTAATTCTCCTGAGCGACCTACATGTTTGGGGTTTTTTTTTTTAGCATTTTGAGTGGCCCTCTTTTGAGGGGATGATTAGAGCAGATCACCTCTTATGGCTCCTTTCAGCATAAAGTATTCTGTGATTCTTGACTGGTTTGATACCGGGAATCTCATGCGAAGCTCAGCCTGATTTTGAAGGAAAAGAACAACTCCATTTGAAGAGGTGTTTGGTTTTAGTTTTCATATTTCTTGTGATGACCGTCAAACAGAAAATAAATAGCAGTTCTTCTGTTGTCAACAGGCCTTTTCATTTTTTCAGTGATGGCTGATCTGTTCAAATACAGAAGTTGGGATTTCTCAAGAAAGAGGTGCAAAACATGGAATAATAAACAAGCCTCGCTAATTTACTACTAGCTGTTAGTGTTCTGGGTCTGTGCTTTGAAATCAAAAGTTGCTTTTTGCTTTAATTAGTTGAAGGTCTGGTTTACTAAGTTGGCTACATAGTTGTGAAGCTGCTCAGTTTTGCTTTCTGTTGTTTGTTTGTTTGGCTGTTGTTGATGTGAGGTTTGGTGTCAGAAAGTAGGAATGTTCTAACCTCATCCCAGCCTTTTTCTTTCACCCGTTTGTAGTCATGGTGTAAAAGAGAAGAGAAATAGGGGTAGCAGGATGGTGTGGTGGGGCTAGATCTGTTCTTTGGGGTCCTCCCCAAGCAAGGCTTCAGTTATTTTGTCACTGATGAAAGTTGAATTAGGTGCCTTGATAGTCACCTTCAGCAGTAGCTGGTTGGCTACAGCTCCTTGAGACTCTGACCATGGCAGAGGAGGTGTGCTTTAGATTCATATTGTGTTGCTGGTGGCTGAAGTTTACAGCAGCAGCCTATTACAAAAGCAGCGGCCTGGGCCATAAGGTCCAGCTTATCAGCAGCAATTGACTGGATAGTCTACTGATAGCAGATGCGACCTGGAAGCTGAGCATGGCTGATTGGGTGCCCTCAGCTAGCACCAACTCACACACCTGTTCCTTTGTCCCAGTCAGTGTAGTGATCATGTCCTTCATCAAGGTCTGTTTGTGATGGTTTAGTAGTGGACTGTCATCCTTTGGCTGTTATGATGAGCAGCCACATTTTGGAGTCAAACATGGTAAACCAGGTGATCCATAGGGTGGTGGGTCTGTGCTGTTTTTTCCAAGGTAAGTCACCTCAGTTGACATTAAATGCCGAGTTATGAATGCCCTTAAGTTGTAGAAGCTTATTTCCCAACTTAGTGCTCTGCATGGCTGCAACTGGAGTCTCAAAGGACAGAGCAGGTTTTGGACCTGATGTGTCATTTCACTTAGAAAAGAGAGCCTTTGAGGGCAGGGTTTAAAACTGGCTCAGCCAAAAATGGGAAACCTTGAGCAGACTCCAGCTTCTGTGTCGTGGTTTAACCAGCACACTCTGGAATTTGTTTTATATGAGACAAGATTGTTGTGTGAAGTCTGGAACCAAGGCCTCCATATGAAACTGCATCAGAGCTGTGTTTAAATCTGTGTCTGAAATGATAGCGGTACTCCCA
Organism: Eurypyga helias; assembly: GCF_000690775.1. NCBI lineage: Eukaryota > Metazoa > Chordata > Aves > Eurypygiformes > Eurypygidae > Eurypyga > Eurypyga helias. The sequence goes on along the minus strand of NW_010255461.1, from coordinate 7,012 downwards.
AAGGGATTTTTTTTTTTGTTTCTTATTGTTTTATAACCTAAAATCTCCATAATGTGGAGCTTCTTGAAGGATACATGTCTAATGCCAGCTTCCTATTAAAACTTTCACTAATTAATTTTAAATTGTACTTATGACCTGCCATGGATTTTTCTTATTTATTTTCCACTTTAAAAACTTGATACGTCTTCCTTCCTTTTCTCACAATACCAGGATAGTGCTGACTATTTTGGAAATTGTTTTCTTTGTCCAGATTTGGACGTCTGAATGCGAACAATGCCTGCATCTCATACCCTCTTCCATTTTTTGCCTGTCTGGAAATGCTGTTAGTAAGAGGTGTAGGCAATTCTCGGTTCCTCGTTGCCCAGGGGAGATAGGTAGGTCAAACTGAAGGCAGAGCATCTAGAAGTTGAAGAGGTGGCTGGTGAATTAGAGTACCATTCTGGAACTGAGAATCGAAGCCTGTCCGCCCCTGTTCTGCCACAAACTTCCTCCTCTATGATCATCTCGGATAAGGTTATTTTTAGCTCTCCGTGCCCCAGTTCCCTATCTGTAAAATGGTGATAACAGCACTTCCCTACTTCACAGGGATGTTGCGAGGATAAATGCTGCTCAGACTGTGGGGCTCTTGGATACTGTGGTAACTGGGGGCACAGATGGGAAAAGGGAAGTGTTCTGCATAAAAGCTCTCTGTTCTTTAGGCCCAGTGGTAGGTTACAGCAGTGATGTGAGTGTGGTTTCCACTGAAGCCATGGCTTGACTGGTGCCATGTCTTTTCCCGGAGCGTTTCCTTGCTCGATACTGTGTGCGTGCCAGCAAAGCACTTAATGTCCTTGCTCAGTGCTATTGTTTGCATCCTTGGCTGCAGGCTCTGAGAGCCTGAGAGCCTGGGTGAGACTTGCTGCTCTGTGTTTGCAGGTGTGGGCTGCTCACAGTGACCGAACGGAGTAGGTGCTTCGGCAGCAGTTACCCAGAGCATTTCATAGACCCACTCAGACCCTGGAAGGAGTTAATGGATGCATGAATGGATTTTCACTTGGGGAATTCAAACTACTATAGCAGTTCCTCTGAACAAGCGCTGGACTGCAGTCTGGCTAGAAGAAAGCAATTGTTCTTGACATAACTGGTTAAATTTCATAGAAACCACATCCTTTGTGTTGCCACTGACAACATAACATTCCTTAACATTTGATTTCAAGCGATGCTTTATTACCCAGCTCTACATGCAAATACACTTTCTTTGGAAGAATGTCTGTCCAGAGACACCACAGAGGAGTGCAAACCTCTTTCCGTTTTAACGTGGACACCCTAGTGCTTGTTTATATATAGTACAAGCAGGTAAGAGACAGGAAATGCATGCTTAGCATTTACATTGTCACATGTCCAGAGGGAAGGCTGCGGTGAATTGAATATTTGTTCAATCAAATCTTCCTCATGCAAATTGAAGTGTGTTTTTGGGGAGCTTTTTGGGCCAGGAGGTAGGAGTGTACTTCGTTTATTGCTTGCTCCTTGAAACATGCAGCTCATGTCATCTTCCTTGTTCACCTGCTTTGATAAATTCTATATTTAGTTCTTTCTGCCCATCCACTTGAACAGGACAAAAATAACTTCAGTGTAATCCATCCTCTCTGTCCTTTCCTCTCCACCCCCTCCCTCCCCTTTCCTTTCCTGCCACTGGGTTTAGGGCAGTCAGTTGTTTGGGAAGTGGTGGGTTTTTTGTTTGCTTTGCTTTGTTTCCTTACAAGTAGGGTTGAGGGGCAGGAGAAAACATTTATGCCCTGCAATAAAATTGTTGTGGAGCGTATGCAAACTGTCAGAAACCCTTCCTCCTCTGTTATAACATTTGCTGAGGGGTCAGAGTGTGTGCAGAATGCGTGGAGGGAGGTGGAGCAGAGAGGTTGGGAAACAACTTGCATGTGGCATACATCTGTCTGACAAAACGCCAACCGTGCCAGGGGATAAATGGACAAACAAATAGTGTTTCAGTTCTGAACTCGGAGGTTGAACCTGAAGTTTGCGCAGGAGCAACTCTTCAGATAAGTTTCCGATGGACCTTGGCTCCTGTTGTGCAAACACGTAGTAGCTATCACTGAGTCTGTCCTCTGAATCTCTGCTCAGGAGAGGACCTATGCATAGTCTGTGCTTTGCACGGCTTCTCCTCTGTCCCTCGATGGCCATATATATGCAGTCTGGCACAAATCAATGTTGACCAAAACCCCCAGAAATATTTAAGTGCCTAAACCCTTGACTTCAGCATGAATTAAGCACCAAGTCAGTTAAGCACTTTTGTTACTCTAGCTGTGGATGTTGACTGTTTTTATCTGTGATTGGATAAAGAATGTCCACTGAATTTACCAAAATGTTTGCTGCCTGTGTTATCTGAAATATTGTTGTCTGCCACTATTAAGCTGATAGGGATCTGAGGGAAACGGCATTGTTTTGGTGAAACTGCTTTGACATACAGGCTGCCAAGTTCTTGTATCTTGAGCTGAGTGTTGGGTATGTTGTTGTTCCTGACAGACAGATTGTCAGGAGAGGTAGGGAGGATGTTTGTTCCCGCAAAAGAAAAAGAATCCTTTTTATAACTTCAGTAACTTTCAGGTTGTGTTAAAGGAGCAGAAAGATTGAGGGGAAAACTTCTTCATTGATGCCTAACAGAATTCAAGTTGTTGATGAAATTTTTCATTCAGTATCTGCTTTTCAAAAGGAAGTGAAAATTTTTTTGCTTATTTTTGCATCCATAGAATTACAGCAGGACAGGAGGAAAAAAGAATTGGTTTTGAAAGCCAGTCACAATTTTAAAGATTAAAATTGGCCTTTCTTCCTCCTCTTAGCCTGTGTGCTGATGAAAGGCCGAGCCTGAGGGCCCTGTTTTGACCTGCAGCACCCTGGGTGATGCAGGCGTGGGGGACAGCTAACTGGAGGGCACCAGATCGCGTAGAGCCTTCTGAGACCTGAGATGTGTTGGGCAGCGCAGTGGAACTGCTGCCGGACCTGGTTGGCATAGGAGACAGATTCCCAGTTTGAACCCCCAGGCCGTGAGTTTGTAACAGGGCTCGCTACCGGAGTTTGCCTTGCCACCTCCCCTCTGTGGGGTGGCATCCCTTGCCTCAGCAGCCACGCTCTGTCCTGCTTTTAAAGCGAAGGGCACTTCGTAGTCTTTAGGAACGTTCATTCCTTACTTCACAAATACAAATACGTGTGCTGGGTGTTTGAAAAGAAGTGGGGCCCAAACTGGGAGTGCACTACTTAGGCTTCCAGGCATGGTGTAATCCTGTTAGTAGTGTGGGTTGCTGCGATCGTACCAGGCAGGCCAGGCTGCCTCGCAGGCATCTGCTTCTCTGCCTATTGAGTCAAGTCAATATCCTCAAAACTGTAATTTTCACTGTAATGATGGATTACACTTGTCACGGTTTATAGAATTTTGTCTTGTGTGTTTAATAAAAGAAAACAGATTCTAATGCTTATTATTTCTGAAGTCCAATACATCTGAACTAAAGCTCAGCGTATGCAAGACAAACTATGCTTTAATTTTACAATTGTCTGATGGGACTTTGCGATTTATTTGTTGTTACTTCTTTAATGATGTTGCAGTCAGAGGCACAGTTTTGCTAAATGTTGTGTAAAAAGTAAATTGTAGCACAGCAGATGTTGGTATTTGGATGGATGTCGGTGCAATGGGGGGACAGCAACAGTCATCTCTGTCAGCTGTCTTCAGGCTCGGCAGGCCTGCTGCGTGGTTACTTTGGTGTGTAAAAACAGCTCGTTTTGCAACTGGGAAGTTTGGCATTACATTTGGCACCGAGCCATGTAACTGGGTTAACACAAGTGTTTATCCAGCGATTTTCTCAAAATTGGTAACTTGGAGAAAATGTTTATCAAACTTCAGTACACAGGAAGGGGGAAACATGACCAGATCTCTTCTTTCTAAAAGGCATTGATGTTAGCAATGATAAACCCCGTGTTTTTAAAATTCCTTTTATTTCCCCCACCCCGTCTGTCTCTTGCTGTTTGATCATCAACCTTTTTGCAGCTTACTGTTTGCAGTTTCCTTTTTAAAGATGAAAACAGGGAAGCATACCTGATGAAATGCAAAGTGTATAGAGTGCCATAACTACCCTTCCCTCCATCCTATGTGCTGTCGTGAATTAGATGCAAAGAATTGAGGACTGCAAATGAAGCTGTTTCATTACCACCGCCCCCCGTTTGGTAGAAATTCCAACTGCAGCCGGGAACAGGAGCCCTGATCTGCATAGCATTTGATTTTCATATGATAAATTACTGTAAATTTTACCTTTGGGTTAAGTACAAGAATCCCTGCATGCCATCAAAAATTTTTCATAGAACTCCTGTCAATATGGGAGATATTTCCTTATGGAAATAGCAATTTAGGCTGCATTTTTAGTACGGAGGGGGCAGGAAAAAGCAGTAGTTTTGAAAAGCAGCAGTAGTTTCAACCAGGTTTTATACATGAAATTGGGAACCTGTTGATTTCAGGTTCATTGGGAAACCTTATTATAACAGAGACATTTAATTTGGATTAATTTTTCTAATTCATTTTTATCTTGCATTGCCCCTGTGATTAAATAACTAAATGTCTTAATTGCTTAAAAAGGCTCCCATGTCTTTTGGAAAAGGGAAGATGATTAAACTAGGAAATTTAGTTTCCCTGGTGAGGGGAAGAAAAGTATATAGAAAAACATACTCTCAAACCAATGATGGTGACCTAGTAGTGGACTTGTGATTAGTTAATTTTGTGGTTGAATTGTAATTTTATCACTAAATATAATACCAGGACAGTAATTTTCAGTCCTCTGTTCTCTCTCCTTTATATTTTATGTTAAAGGAGAGGGTGTTACCTGTGTCTTCCACTTTCCTTACCCAAGTGTGGCTTTGTTTACAAAACTGTAATTTGCAAGAAGGTCTGCCCACTACAAAGATTGACGTAGTGTGCTTGAAAATTGCAGATTAACCACTGCAAGTGTGCAGTGACTGCTTTTTGGGAACTTTTTTTTTAATCTCTTGGCTTGATATTGAAACTGTAATCCCGGTGTTAAAATGGCTTTCTCACAGTATGGAGGGAGTGGGGGAAATAAATGCATGAAAGCATTAATTTGGGAGTAATCTAAACTCTCTAGCTTCCCCAGACCAGAGGGTGTGGGCTGAGTCTTCATGGCCAACCTGACTTTGGGAGGATTTCACTGTGAGTGCTGGCTGTGCCTGTGAAGGAGTGGGGTCAGTGCAGCGATGTCGTGTGCTCATGGCCAGGCTCTGCCTTAGCCCTGTTTAACATACGTACGTGTATGTGTGTGTAGTTAAAGGATGTAGCTTGTCTAGTTAAACTTGGATTTGGCCACGTTTCACAAACGAGGTCCTGAATGGGCAGCAATACTCTCCCCATGGGCTGGGCACAACCAACCCTTCCAGCTGCCCCCACTGCTGCTGAAATGAGACTGGGACTGGTGAAGGCTGCAGGCATGTCTGGCGTGGCCTGGGCCAGGGGTCAGGCTGCCACTTCTCCCTGCCCTGCCTGTGCTTCCAGCAGCCCAGCGCCTTCCCCCCTGCCCAGCAGGGACCCAGCACCGGGGGCACCCTGACTTGTCCCTTTGTCAGCAACCTCCTTTCTGATGCAGCAGGCTTCAGCCAGAATTGTGGTAACCACGTCTTGGCTCATGTCTACCACGCTCCTACCCCCTCACAAGATGCCTCTGTCCTCCCCCTGTTCCCCTCCTGCCTTGTTGGCAGCAGCAGGGTTTCAGGGTGTGCTTGCATGGCTTGACGCTGGGGCGGCAGAGGAGCCCCAGCAGCTGCCAGCTGAGCCGATGGCATCCAGTCAGGGACCAGTGCGAGAAAATTACGCAACCAGAGCGTGTGCTCAGCATCGAATGCCGAAACGGGGTTTGCATGCAGGGTTTTCTGTACGTGCGCATGTACCTTCCTTTGCAGAAGTCCCTGAGGCACGAACGTGACCCCAGATGACCTTCTTCAGGAACGTTACCTCAGGTGACCCGTAGTGTTTTTTCTCCCTTTATCTCTTTTTTTTTTTTTTAATAATACTTTATAAACAACACAAAAGAAAAAAACTCCCAAACTCCTGTGAGTTTAAAGCTTTATTTATGACTTTCTGGTGTTCTCACACTTAAAGTGTGGGAGTATAACTCTCCTGGACAGCTGCTGTAGTTGTTGCACGTTCTACAAACGTGAAGGGGAGCTGTAACCCAGCTAGGCTGTGGGTGTGTGGTGCTTCTCGTCTTGGGGACGTGCTGGTAAGAGTGGGACGGTGAACTACAGAGAGTGGACTGTGCTCAGCTATGGGACAGGGCTATTAGGATTCAGGTGATAAGGGCATGTGCATGCTGAGGAGCAGTTGTGTGGTTTGCTGTGCTTGGAAAATCGGGTGCGGGGGAAAAGTGGGACTGATGCAGCAGTCCTTGACCTCTGTGGGGCAAGTTTTTTCCCCTGGGAATAAGAGCAGTTAGTTTTAAAGGAGGAGATGAGAATTTTTGCCCTTTCTTCCCAAAACAACAGCATACATATAATTACAAATATGTAATTCAAGCTTCCATCTTCCTGTGCCCATCTGCCTTTTGCTTCTGTGTGGTGTATACCTTTGATTTTTGATGGCTTTTTTTTTTTTAAATGGACAATGGCTTTACCATACCAAGGTGCTGTTGAAACGTGAAAATTAATTCATGGTAGCACTGTGAAGATAGTAGGGTCTTTATTCAGGTGGGTCTTTATTTCATTTCTCCATATGTAAGAATCAAATTTTCCCGTGACTGACTGGAATGCATCTCTCCTGGAGCTTGGGGAGAGGTGTGATGAGCTTAGTGATGACTTTGGGGTTCCAAAAATAATATTCATGATTATATGTATGTGTTTTTTAGTAGTACATACATATATTTCAATGTTACAGTGTTAAATTGTGGTACTGCTGAAATCCAGCAGGTATTTTGCTGTTTGACTATATTGAGACTCATTTTTACTGTGTATTGTAAAAATCATAGAATCACAG
>NW_010255460.1:1453-1680 GCF_000690775.1 Eurypyga helias | reverse complement strand
GGGGGGCTGTGGGAAGGCTGCTGCTGGGGGCCTGGTTAGGGAAGTGCTCTAGGGGCTGGGATGGCAGGAGCCCGGTCCCTGCCAGGGGTGGGGAGGTTCACGTGCTCGCGGATCAGGGCAGAACCACTCAAGGTTCACATCTGCTCTTCCAGCTGGTTCCTGTGGTGGTTGGGGTGGGTTCGTGGAGGGGTGCAGCTCTGGGGGTGGTGGGGGGACCGGGGGAGGGG
>NW_010255460.1:438-1436 GCF_000690775.1 Eurypyga helias | reverse complement strand
CCCAGCCCTGTGGGAGGACCTGCTGGGCCGGGCCGGCCGCACAGGCTGGTGCCAGCCCTGTGGTGTCCTGGGAGCTGAAGTGCTGCTGTAGCACCAAGGGGCTCCCTGCCCCAGCAGTTCCTGCCACCAGTGCAGCCCCGACGTCCCAAAGATGGCCCATCCCTGCTCCTGTAGCCCTTCCAGCACAGGGATTTGTTCCATGGCCCCTCCTCTGGCTCCCTCCCATCCTGGAGGGGCTGTGCTCTGGACCCACAGGCTACGGCAGCTGGTTCCTAGCTAATTACCCTAGCTAATTATCCCTGCAGACTCAGGCTGGCAGCGATGTCCCACTCTGGCTGTGCCATGGGAATCCTGCTCTTGTCTGGGGACGGAGCGAGGCTGTGGCAGGATTTGTGTCTCAGGCTGGCGTCCCACAGTGCTTTGGGGGTGTTTGGTGTGGGGATGCGGGGCTTGGAGGGACCCTGAGGGCCAGCGCTGGTGCTGGAGCGGTGCTGGGGCTCACCAGGAGCTGTGCCATCACCCCACACTGTGGGTGCTCCTGGGTGCTGGCTGGGTGCTGCGCTGTTGCTGTGCTGCTCCGAGGCCAGAGCCTCACTGGCCTTCCCATGGCAGCGCACCCGTGGGCAGGGAGAGGCACTGGGCAGTGTCGGGCTCATAACCAGCACGTCTCGCTGCCGTGGGAAGGTTGCTGGAGCGCGCTGGGCTCCCCTTGCTGGGGGAGCCCTCGTGTCCCTCCAACAGGCTCCCTTCTCTGCAAGAGGAGGCTGCTCGTGCCGTCCCGGCTCGTGCCGTCCCGGCTGGTGCCATTGCTCGTGGCCCTGCGGAGAGCAGTGCCGGCAGACTGGAGCTGCTGGCAGGGAACAGACCGTGCTGGGCAGGACCTTGGGAACCTGCTGCTTCCCTGGTGTGTGACCTCCTGGGGCGCGGGAGCCTGGGCATGGACCGCTGCTCCCCCTGCTCCTGGTGTCCCGAGGCTGGGGAGAATTTTGCCTTGGGGT
>NW_010255460.1:0-209 GCF_000690775.1 Eurypyga helias | reverse complement strand
GAAAATGGGCTTCTTGGCTAGTGGCCAGCTGGGGTTTGGGTGATTTGTGTCCGTTTGAGCAGACACTCGAGCGCCGCACTCCTCCACCGAAGCTCAATGCCGCTCCAGCTAATTCACAGCTCCCCTGGGAAGCGACTCCAAGCATCAGGCCCTGTCAAACTCCAGAGGTAGCCTAGCAACCGCCTCCTCTCCAAAACCAGCCCAGACAC
>NW_010255459.1:0-573 GCF_000690775.1 Eurypyga helias | reverse complement strand
TGTATCACACTCCGTGGCACGCTCCCTGACATACTCTGCGGCACACACCGTGGCACACACCATGGCACACTCTGTGGCACAATCTGTGGCACACTCCATGGCACATTGTGTGTCACACTCTGTGGCACGGTCTGTGGCATGCACCATGGCACAATCCATGGCACACTTCCTGACACACTCCGTGGCACACTCAAACACGCACGCGGGGCACACTCGGTAGCTCCAGGCAGACATCACCCCGGCACAAGCCATGGCACACTTCCTGACACACTCCATGGCACACTCAAACACGCACGCGGGGCACACTCGGTAGCTCCAGGCAGACATCCCGGTGCTGTCGGCAAACCTTCACGTGTTCGTGGCACCCCCTTCCCCTCCCAGCCCCTCTCTGCCCGTGCGCACGGTCACCCCGCGCCGTGGCAATGCCCACACGTGCACACGCGTGTCTCCCAATCCCCTTCCTCTGCCCGCGCCCGTGCCTGGGGGTGCGCGAGGAGCCGGTGCCAAGGAACCGGAGCGCTGCCCGGGGTGGGGGTGCCGTGGGGTTGAGGCCGGCAGCCTCAGCCCCCTCCC
>NW_010255458.1:1892-3437 GCF_000690775.1 Eurypyga helias | reverse complement strand
CTTGGCCTTGCTGAGCTCCATGTGGCTGGGGCTCCAGGAAAGCACACCCAGCAGCAGGCACCGCTGGGAACCGCAGGCTCCGGCTTCCCAGCTCTGCCTCGGGTGGCTGTCAGACACCTTCCTGGGCTGATGGCAGGTGTTTAGCGTAAAAGAGCCAACGGAAACCCACAACCTGGTAAGAAAACAACTTTGTTTCTTGATTAAATCTGTGATTAAAAACTACTAGTCTCCCTCTACAAACATTCTGGTTCACCAACAGACACAAGAAGCGTTTAGAAGCAGTGATGGGGTAGCACTCTCTTGCTTTCACAATCTAGCGAGTCTTCCCACCGCCGTACCTAGAACCGCCAACTCCTGACCAGCCACCAGCTCCTGACCCAGGACTAGCACAGGTACCACCGGTCCTCCCCTCGTGGGGGTGGGCTTCGAAGAAATCCGTCAGCATCTTGTTTTCCGTGACGATGACACCAATCCTGACCCAGTTTTCCGCTGTAACTACAGAGTCAGAAGAAACATCAACTCAAGGCCCTTTTTTCCTGATAACAAAGGATCTGTAAAGCAGTGCTGCTTCCAAGAGAAAACCCTCCTGGCTGAACTTCCAAAGAGCATCCCAGGAACAGACTGACATCCTTTTAATCACCAGGGAGCCGCAGACCCACCCAAGAAGCAGCCGTGGTGTGAAGGTCACGTTCTCCTTCTGGAAAGATTTAGCGTTGTCCAGCAACGATGAGCAAAGCCTAAATTACAGCTAACTGCTGACAACCAAAGGCAACAAGAAAAATAAAATATTAGGCCAAAATTCACAGTCAGCCTCTTGTAGCTGCATGTGAGCCCACTGAGATTTCTTGGGGCCTATCTCTTGTTGCTGCTCCCGTTCATCTGCTGGCTGAGCCACCCAAGTTGTGTGCCAAAACCAGCCAACCAAGCAGGTGCTGTGGGCCGTTGGCGGTGTTTCACACCAACAGGCAGCTGAAGGTGCAGCTACACCTAGAAACGGATGGTTCCTACACCAGGAGCACCGAAAAACTGCGTGACCAAAGGCACTGGGATAGCAGAACCTCCTGAGGTAGACAGACCACTGACCGTGCAAAGATGGATCAGGAAACATCCCACGGGAAAAGCAGCATTGCGGAGGGGAGGTAAAGTTCCCAGGAAATGGTGCAAAGCGCTATCAGAAAACACGGGAGCTAAACCTTAGCAACGAGGATGTGTGAAAAGGAGGAAGAGGAAACAACTGAGTACGGAGGAAAAAAATCCAAGGAAATCCTGCAATTACCCGTCTGAGGAGGGGCAGACTTAAAATAGAGCACTCGGAGGAACACACCGGGATACGGCGAAGGACAGCAGCCCCGAGCAGGACAGCGCGGTCGTAAAACCGGGCTGTACCTCATCACACAGAAAGCGAAACGCAGCGAGCGCTCACGAGACGTGGAGCACGGCCGCAACGCCGGCGTGTGAAAGGCCGGGAAGACAGGGAGGACCCTTCTGTCAGGGGAATGATCGGAGGGAAAAAGAGATTTCAGAGTGAAAGTGAAACCCTTCTCT
>NW_010255458.1:1048-1832 GCF_000690775.1 Eurypyga helias | reverse complement strand
CTGTGACTTGGTCAGAACAAGAAATGGGAGGATAAAGGATGGAGACTTTACTGGAAGGTCAGACTTGCTACCAACTGTCACAAACAACCGGAGTGTTGGAAAGGAGCATCCTCCTCCTCACAGCATCACGGCAAACACCGACGAGCTGCACGAGTGCCAAGGAGAGGGATGTTCTTTTACCGAACTCAAGCTGCCCCCTCCCACCACCCGCTTTTCCTGCTCTTTTAGCCCTTCCTCGCCCGTTAGCCTGGCTCTCAGTTCTGCTTTCTCGCTCGTTTGCCGGTGAAATGTTCCACCAGCTCCCGGCAGGAGACAGTTCACCCAGGAGGCTGCGCGTGCGTTGCTTCCCGCTGGTCCCACAGGCTCCTCTGTCAGCCCGGGGCGAAGATACAGCTACCTCGGCCACCGACACGGCCCCAGCCGCCGCTCGGGAGGGCACGCTGCCGAGCGCCTGGCGGCAGGGCAGAGCCGACCCTGCTCACCAGGAGATACGGAGCTGCTCGGCGCTTACGGAAAGAGAAACTGAAAAACGAACGGGAGGACGAAGGAGCCGCCAGCGCTGTCCCTTGGGGGCTCACGGACACCCAGGAGGCTCCTGGAAAGAGGGTGCAGAGTTGGGGGTCGTCTCTTCTCCTGAGTGCCAAGCGATGGGACAAGAGGAAACGGCCCCACGTTGTGCCGGGGGAGGTTTAGATTGGATAGTAGGGAAAATTCCTTCCCAGAAAGGGCTGTCAGGGGTTGGAACTGCCCAGGGAGGGGGGAATCCCCATCCCGGGAGGGGGTT
>NW_010255458.1:0-986 GCF_000690775.1 Eurypyga helias | reverse complement strand
TTAAAGGTCTTTTCCAGCCTAAGCGATTCCATGATTCTATAAGGCGCAGTTTCCCGCAGCCAGCAGGAGCTGGCAGCTTCTCCGAGGCGAGAGCGGCCTCTCGGCAGCACTGCCACCCTCCGGCACCGGGGAAAACCCGCTCTGCTGGGCAGAGCCTCTCCCAGCCTCGAGCCCCTTGGAATTCAGCACCTTTCGTCCCACTGGCGAGAAGAGAGCGGAGTGGAAACCTGGATGTGAGAATTCCCATCGGTGAGCGGAATCTGAGCGACAAAATCCTTGAGGTCAGCAGCTGGATGAGTTGCTGTCTCACTGCCAACCCTTTTAATTTGGGAATTGTGGCCAGCTCACGGAGCCAACAACTGCGGGCACCAGCCAACCACCACCTCAGTCCTCTGATGCCACCGGACAACCAAGGCAGGAGACACAGCATCTGTACTCTCTCTGTTCGAGAAACTTCCTTTCTAGCTCTAGAGTCCTGTCCAGCACTTTGGAAAACGTTGTCCCAGATTCCCAAAATGCCACCTGGGAAGAAGATCAGGATACAACCACCCTGCCAGTTACAACTGAGGGACCCCCCACGAGGCAGCTGCAACCGTATCTACCTCCGAGGGGAAAATTCCCTTTCTGAATTCTCTCCATAGCAGTGGGAACACACAGCGTGGAGCGACACGAGGGGGCAAAGCCCACCTCCACCTGCCGGGAAAGACCTTTTCAGATGCTGCTGTGAGTCTGGAATCCCGTTTAGCCGAAGGCAGCGCTGGAAAATCTGCTGGCGGTGCGTGACGCGCCGACACCCACACGCACACCATCCCGACCAGGAGGATGGGTGGGAGCCGTTGTTAGGAAGGGTCAACGGCTGCTTCCCTATTTCACCATTTACACAATTTCCACCTTTCCTGTTAGGCTCCTTACCTATCCGTTTAGTAATGAAAACCATTAATTTTGTAAGTTTGTAAACCTGCCCTTGCTGAGGTCTGGTATCCACC
>NW_010255457.1:522-778 GCF_000690775.1 Eurypyga helias | reverse complement strand
CTTGCAGCGTGTCCCTCCTGGGGGTTATCAAAGGTCAACATTGGCCTTTTCCAGCCACCGCCGTCAGCTTTTCTCTCTCGTCACCCAGGGAGGCGAAAACTCCATCGAAGGCCTCTCCGTGTGCCCCCTGCGCCGGCGCCGGTTGCGTTGTGGGGGGCAGTTGGGCTCTGGGGTGCAAGAGCCGAGCGCGTCGGGGTCTATTGTTAGCGCTGCACTGGGTTCCCTGATGGATGGGGACGCTGGCCGGGTTATGGAA
>NW_010255457.1:0-207 GCF_000690775.1 Eurypyga helias | reverse complement strand
CGCTGGGGCCCCATCCATTAGCCTCAACGAGGCTCAGAGGGACGTGGGGGCCGGTAATGAAATGTGGTCGTGCCAGGTGTCAGCTGAGCTTGGGGGCCACGGGGGTGGGACAGCCCCTGCGCCCGCTTCTGGGGCGCATCTCGCTCACTTCTGCCGAAATGGCAGGTTTCGGATGCAGGACCCCGGCGGTTTTACTTCAGTGGGGAC
>NW_010255456.1:253-1637 GCF_000690775.1 Eurypyga helias | reverse complement strand
GCGAGGCCTGCAGCTCCGAAAACTTCTCCGGGTGGATGATTTTCATCGCCTCCATTTTAATGATGACCTGTTGCCCTTTCAGACACGACATGAGTATCGTTTTCACATTACTGTCCACTGCTCTGGGGTCTCTGAGGGACGCCTGCATGAGGCTAAAACATGCCGGCAGCCTGCTGAGCTTTCAATCGCGGTCTGGCAGCAGAGGAGGAGCACGGGGAGCAGCTGCTGGCGCGGGAGAGCATCCTGGGGAGATGGGGCAGCACCAGCGGGCCCCGCACCCCTCTCCTCTGGCCAGCCCTGAGGGTGCAGGGCGCAAGGCCGGGGCGGGCGAGGGGAGGCAGGGCTCACAGCAGCATCCTGCCTGCCTTGGAGGATGCTCTTGGGCGAGCGATCAAAGTGTTGGGTCCCCGCAGTGCCTCGCCGGGATGTCAACGTGACATTGGCCGTGCCCCGGCAGCCCCCCCTTCGCCGGCACTTCCCGCGCCGGATCAGCTGCAGTTGGGAACGGTAAAAGGAGACCGTACCGTGGCGCTGGGCACTGCCTCGGGCGGGTGAACCTGGGGGTGTCTCGCACGAACCAGAAGCAACCCCCACCTCACCTCCACATCCGCCCAGCCTGTATTCCTGTTTACACACCGTAGGATCCTTGTAGCTCTGAAGAATGTGTTTTTGCAAATTCCTTTGCTCTGACTTCCCGGCTCTCCCACTTGCTGTCACTGGCAGCTCCCGCAGGGCAGGGAGTCAGGAAGCATCCCGCACCGGAGGGCAGCTCACCTTGGCTAGTGCCAAGGCTGCCACGCGCCTTGTCCCCTCTGTCCCTGGCACCTCTGTCCGGAGCTCAGCTTCGTGCTTGCTGGAAATGAAAAGCGAGAGGTGGTTGGATCCAAGGCTCTTCAGGGATCAACTGGCTGCCAGCTCTCCCTCGCGATGTGTGCCTGCCTGCATCCCGGCAATTTGGCAATTGAGCCCTGCAGGTCCTGTCCATCCGCCCACGCTTTGGGCCAGTGGAAGTGGGAGCAGGCAGGTATCTCTCCCCCAGGCATCCCCTCGGGCGGCCCGAGCGTGGGGTCCTGGGTACCCCCTCTGCCCTGGGGACCAGAGGACAGGTCCCCCTGCACCTTGCTGGGCTGCAGGGCCCCTCCGGGGGCCTCCCCCCTCCCCAACCCGCCTCTGCTCAGGGTTTTCTCTCACGTTTAGCCCCTCCTCTGCTTGGTGGATCTATTTTTACCTCCATCGCTTGCTCCTGATCTGTCCCTGCTATTATCCCTCCCTCCAGCTTCCTCTCCCCCTTCCCAGCTCCCTGCCCTTGTCCTGAGGCTGCTGGAGAGGACAGGCCACATTTAGGGGCAGGGGATGGGGGGCAGGAAGGCCACCCGTGGGACTT
>NW_010255456.1:0-207 GCF_000690775.1 Eurypyga helias | reverse complement strand
CGAAGGCGCTCTCCTCCATCACGCTGCAAATCCTGTTAGAGGGATGCCTGCTCCCGACAAGCCCTGCCAGGCCTGATGGAGGGGGCCCGAGGGGGCCATCTGGTCGCAGCAGCAGCCCTTGGGGATGGCGAGAGGCCATGGGGGGTTCAGCCCTGGATGCCCAAGAACCGTGGGGGCTGGATCTCTGCCCGACCCTGGTGGGGGTGT
>NW_010255455.1:0-5820 GCF_000690775.1 Eurypyga helias | reverse complement strand
TTTTCCTCCAATTGTCCTCCTCCACAGGACGGGAGGGGAGGTGTGCAAGTGTCTTTCTGGGGGACACATCAAAGCACTGTGAAGACCTTCCACATGTATGGGTCAGGATCAGGCCCGTCAAGGGGAATCAGGATTGGACAACCCCAGAATGGCAACGGGGATGGGGTCATGCTGAGGCTAAGCCAGGACATTGGTCTGTGTGTCAGCAGGGCTGTGGCCAAGCCCAGGAAGGGCTGCCTTGCAAGGGTCTCCCTGGGCTGGGTTGGGACTAGCCACAGCTTCCCCATGGTGTAGAGGTCCCCCATAGTTCACATGGGATACAGCCCAGAGACATCCTTCCTGAGATGGAGATGTGGTCAGGGCCTGGCAGAGCAGACAAATGAAGAGCTTTTCATATGTCTGGGAAATAAAAGAGTTTTCCACAGACCAAGAGGAAGGCATATATGGGGTACCTCTTATCCCCTCCTGGGAGCTGTTACAGCAAGTTGAAACAGTGGGTTGAAGCCTGGTTATTAGCATTCAGCTACCATGTCTCTCATCTGAGCAAGGGCTGACCGCACAGGTTTGTGTGTGGAGGCTGGCAAATCTCACCTGCAACTGCACAGCAGGCACAATTATCTTGGCCAGTACCTAACTGTAAATCAAATTCACAGACTTAGGAACGGTTTGTTCACATCTGAGCCTGCTGCTGTTCACTTTGGACCTCTTTACGCACAGCTTCACACGTCCTAAGCAGGTCCATTTCGCTCCTATTACTTGGCTTGTCCCTGCAACTCGTTGTTATAAACCATCAGGACCTTGATGACATTTCAGGTAAATCCAGCACCGAAGTGCTTCAAAATACTGTATTAAGGATTTGGTTTATTATTGATTCCTAAACAAATCTGGTAAAGAACTTTTTTTTTTTTTTTTAATGTGGAAAATGCAGTTTCTACAGGAAAACTTTGTTTTCCCAAGAAAAGAGTTTTCCTGTGAGGAAAATCAGAATCTTAATGTTCTAGGTGAGGTCAGCCAGAATGAGAGAAGTCCTGGGTTTTTGAAACTAATGGAAATATTTTATTTTGTACATTAACTTCTGTCTGTGCTTTGCTGTCACAGGACCTCAAGCACATCCCTTCTTTACCCTCTCAAACAAAAACAACTCTGTGAATAGATTGCATTTCCCATGACAAATCACCACCTTTTTATGTTTGAAATTGTGGCACATGATGAAAATCATATGATTATATCTTGAAAACACACTATATGCAAGAAAAGTTTAGCCAGTAAGAGTTGTGTCATCAGAATTATATTACAGTGCCTGGCAGGGACCTTTCAATTTTAGCACAAGCTGTTCTGGTTTTGGAAATATCCAAATATTTACTATAATCAAAAATGTCAACATGAAATATTTTTTCTGAATTTTATGTTTTATGATAATGTAAAGAAATACTTAAATAAATATATACAAACTTGCTATCCCAGTAAGAAAGAAAACAGATATGAAAGATTATCAATTTCCAAAGGACAGATATTTCAATATTTAGCCACTCTACTCAGAGACAAACAACATGTAGTTACAACACTGCATATAAAACTTAAATTCTCAGAAAGTTTTAATTGTCTTTGCAATTACTATTTAAATCAGGAAATCTGGGAAGTTCCTTACTAGAGCTGGAGCAGCTGCAGGTCAGAAAGTTACATATATTTCATTTTCATATAGCTACTGAATTGGAAAAGATTTTAAAATACAGGCTTTATGATTTTTATATTGCATGTATATGAATAAATATATATACACAAATGTTTATACATCTAAATATTGGCACAGGAAATGATACTAGAAACAGGCTTATTCTGAGTTGAGGGGCAGGATGAAATAGTTACTCTCTTTTGGAATTTGGTAGCTCATTTGTGACTGTGCTAGACCTTTTGTAAAAATCATAAAATATTTCAGGTCTGATTACATATCTTAAACTGCCCTAACACTGAATATTTCCATATGTTGATTCAAGAAATGCAGACTCATTTCATAACACTGGCCAAAGACATAATTCTTAAGCTATCTAGAAAATACTTGGCAGCATGATATGATCTATGTTTTCAAGGGCATATTTTAAACAATGCTTTCAACCAGCAAAGGCAGAAACCAATGGTGAGATGTTTTTGTAAACTGGATACAAGTTTTCTGTCTCCCCCTCCTCTTCTAATTTTATATACTTTCCAGGTATCAAATGGAAATGTTGATTTGAGTAAAGTTTTGTAAAGCATAAATGTCAAGGTAATAGAAAGAATAGTAGTATACCTGGCTGACTTTCTATTAACATATTGATAAAACTACAAAACATAAGAAATGTTTCTTCAATAAACTTTTATTTAATGCAAATATAGTCATATTCTTATCAAACTGTTCTGTAATAATGGAAAATCATTGCTGATGAGATAGTAAGCAAGCACTGCATGATTCCGATTTGTCAATGTTGTTTCACTAATATAGAAAATGTTGTTGTCATCCCAATGAGGTCTGATCTTTGCTTGTGAGATCCACAGCTTCTGCCTATATATGGACAGAAGTTGTTGCTCATGATATGGTCTGAAGGTTTGAAATGTCCACACTGAAGAGGACAAAGGGAAAGATTTGTTAGGGAATGGCCTTACACAGAGTCAAAAGCTTCTTATGGAAAATATCCTGCTCTCCTCTCCCTTCTTTCCCTCCTTCTCTCTCCTCTCCTCCTCTCTCCTCCCCTTCTCCTCTGTCTCCATGGTATCATCTACCATATGGGAAATTTTAGCCAGGGTATGACTACAGCCAGGTACAAAACTATAGCTAATTCATATTCTATTCTCATTTCATTTCTGGAAAAATCACCAGCATCCCTTTTTATTTAATTTATACTTTGTTTCTGAACATCAGAATATTAGGGAATTATTTCTGGTATTACAGCAGAAATTCAGCTTGGCTGGTAACATTCTATTAAAAAATTACAGTTAAGTGGCAAACACTTCACCAGTCTGTTTTAAACCATACTGTTTTAAACCAATTTACAATTCCAAACTATCATCTAGCCATGTTTCTTTGTATAAATTCATAAGATATAAATGAATATTTAAGTATGGGCTACCTTTTCTGTTCCCACAATTTACAGATTCAGATTATTAACACATTTTTACATCCATAATAATTACTTATGCAGTTTATCTCCTTTAGATATGCAACTGTCTGATTATACCTCAGAGGTAAATATTGTAAGTCTTATTCAAAATCACATTGCACTGACATAATACTAGAATAATTCACTGGTGAATAAGTGAATCCTGTAGAAGATTCACTTATTCAATAAGAACTCTGTACAGATTGTCTCCATGATTATTTGTTCTTATATTACTGCAGATGCAAAACAAAAGTACAAATAAGGTTATCCTGGATAATGAGTTTCTAATGTATATACAAATCGCTGACTTTACCTTCACAACTCTGTATCTTCCCATTTCTAGTGACCAAAATATTAGCATATATTTAGAACCTTTATTTCGGTGGGTTTTATACTTGCGGGAAGGGGGTGGTTTTTGTTGTTGTTGTTTTTTAATATAAAGATTTCTGTTGTATTATTAGTTTCTAAATGACATATGTAACCTTTACCCAAGCAAACATTTAGATTTCAAACACCTAGAAAATTATTTTAGCAATTAGGTCAGGCAATCCAACAGTGATAAAATCTAACAAAAGATGTTTCAACTCTTGTACATACCTTTTTATCAGAATAATTTTTACTCATGTCATCTTCACCTGTACATATAGATGAGGAATTAAACCATTTCACAATTCAGTTCATAGCAATCATAAAAGCATTGTAATTTTGACTACTGTGGCTTTCAGACTTTAATTATATCCACTGTGATATATGACAAAGTTTCATCTGTAATTTCAGAACAGCTTTTTATAAAATAATCATAAACTACCAGTACTTTCTGTTCTGCTTCTTTTCTTAATCTTGTTATATGACACAGTCATTTTTCTCTTGATCAAAATTTTCTTAGTGAACCGTTGTCTCAGTATCAAAACTCGATACATAATATAAAAATCTGAAATCATTACATGATCTTGTCTTGGGAATGTGTGAAAAGGTTCAAATCAGGTGAGTCTAGATTTTCATGCCAGACTTATCTCCAATGAAAATACAACAATGTACGAACAGAAAGCACTACAGTTTAACTGATTTCTTTTGGATCTCTGTGGTTTTACACCAGAGTGAGTCCACTGTTGTCATATACTGTCTGCAGAATTATCTAATGTGAGAAATAGGCCTAACCAGGGAACTCTATTTTATTTTCCAAATACCTAATTTCTGACAGTTGCCAATACTAGATGCATCATAGGAAGTTATCAAAATCCCATGGCAGTGGCATATGTGATTTTGTGATACATGGATTATTTTGGATGCACATGACTGGGTGGAAATTACTTTCTGTCTCCACCAGCTTTTGCCTGCAGAGAAGAAATCATAGAATCATAGAATGGTTAGGGTTGGAAGGGACCTTAAAGATCATCTAGTTCCAACCCCCCTGCCATGGGCAGGGACACCTTGCACTAGACCAGGTTGCTCAAAGCCACATCCAGCCTGGCCCTGAAGACATCCAGGGATGAGGCCCTGGATAATAATAATGTATATTCCAGACATGTTGTTGTGATTCAGATTTAATGCAACTGGCAATTAATTAATAGCCATTATGTCTTCTTCTTCATTTATGTGTTTAAAGATTTATAAATTACATAATATTATACTTTAATTTATTACAGTCTAGTAATTATTATATGTATGCCATGAATCATCAGGAATATGCACGTTACACTATAAAGAACAATGTAAGAGACATCTTACTCTATGATGGCAAAGACACGACATCCTGGGAGGGTAGTAAAGGAAGTAACATGTTCTGAGGGAAATTGACTTTGCATGAACAAATGCAGATTTTTTTTTTTAATCTATAATGAAAATTATTCTTTTTTTTGTTCAAAGAGGACACATCAACTTTACGTTAATTGAAAAAAGTAAAAAAGGTAGTCCATGAGATCATTACAAACAAATCATCATTGCTTTCAGCATTCCAGAGTGATGAAGGTATTTTTTATTGTTAAAAACATTTTAATTCTTTGGAAAAAGCACCGAAAGCATCAAAGTGGATAACGAAAAACAGGAACTTTAAATTTCCCTTGGGATTTTATCAGAAAGATTTTTCTTTCTTGAAGATAAAGACCAGGTTCATTTTAAAGCAAAGATAATAATTGAGCGACTGAGGGAACTGGGCTTGTTTAGCCTTGAGAAGAGGAGGCTGAGAGGAGACCTGATCACTGCCTACAACTACCTGAAAGGAGGTTGTGGAGAAGTGGGTGTTGGTCTCTTCTCCCTAATGACAGATGATCGGACGAGGGGGAATGGACTCAAGCTGCGCCAGGGGAGGTTTAGATTGGATGTAAGGAAGAAGTTCTTCACCAAAAGGGTTATCACACACTGGAACAGGCTGCCCAGGGAGGTGGTGGAGTCACCATCCCTGGATGTGTTTAAGAGACGAGTGGATGAGGTGCTGAGAGATATGGTTTAGTGGTGGACAGATACGGTTGGACTGGATGATCTCTAAGGTCTTTTCCAACCTAGTGATTCTATGATTCCATGATTCTAATAGCCGCACTATCTGTAAGAGTATCTTATACATACAAATGAATATATGCAACATCTTTGTGATACGGGGCAAATACTGAAGTTTTATGGACTGATGGGCACACTGAAATATGAAATGGTAATGATTTGCACAGAACTGTAGAGTCATAGAATCATAGAATCA
>NW_010255454.1:0-575 GCF_000690775.1 Eurypyga helias | reverse complement strand
CCCCAAATCATGGCCACGGTGTCCCAAAGTCATGGCCACGGTATCCCCACATTCCCCAACTGACGGCCATTGTGTCCCCAACATCTCCACATCGTGGCCATGGTGGGCCCAAGGTCCCCATGTCATGACCACAGTGACCCCAAGGTCATGGCCACGGTGACCCCAGAGTCCCTAATTCATGGCCATGGTGTCCCCATGTCATGGCCATGGTGTCCCCAGGGTCCCCCACCTGATGGCCACGGTGCCCCCAACATCGCCACGTCGTGGCCATGCTGGTCCCAAGGTCCCCATGTCATGGCCACGGTGACCCCAAGGGCACGGTGTCACCAAGGTCTCCACGTCATGGCCATGGTGTCCCCAGGTCATGGCCATGGTGTCCCCAGGGTCCTCCACCTGATGGCCTCTGTGTCCCCAACATCCCCTCAAGTCATGGTCATGGTGTCCCCAATGTTCCCATCTGGTGGCCATGAGGACCTCAAGGTCCCTGTGTCATGGCCATGGTGTCCCCAGTATCCCCATGTCATGGCCACGATGTCCCCTGTATCCACATGTCACGCCCATAGTGTCCCCAGGGT
>NW_010255453.1:0-253 GCF_000690775.1 Eurypyga helias | reverse complement strand
GGGACACCGGGACAGGGACAGTGCGGAGGGGACACCACGACAGGGACAGTGCGGAGGGGACACCACGGCACGGAGAGCGTGGCACGGCCATGGTGGGGGGGACAGCATGGCACAGCCAGCGTGGCACAGCCAGGGTGGAGGGGACAGCGTGGTGGGGACAGTGTGGAGAGGACAGCACGGTGGGGACACTGTGAGAGGGACAGCGTCACCCCTCTGTCCCGCAGGACGTCACCGTGCCGCCGTGGCTGGCCCC
>NW_010255452.1:21474-41523 GCF_000690775.1 Eurypyga helias | reverse complement strand
AATAAATATATATTTATTAAACAATAGGCTTTTATTAGTTGATTCGTATTACCTAATGCTGTAAAACAGAAACAGAAAAATCCAATTACTTTTCTACAAATTTAAATACAAAGTAGAACATCCTATGTATTCATCAACAAACAGAGCAAAGTAAAGAAAGGCATGAAATGAAGAAGCCAAAATGCATGTTAGCATTTTTCCCTCTCTGCTTTATAAAGGGGCGGGGGGAGAGAAGTTGTATCATAAAGAGAGACCAATCTCTTTTCTTCAGTACTTACTCATCTTATTCCAATACTGACTTTTTAACCTGGTTATGATCTAATTCTGTACTCTTGGTAGGCTAGGATTCAATTCAGTTAAAGATTTTTAAACTCACTGCCAGTCAACCTTATCATGAACTTTCATTATATGCATGTAATTAATTGGGTCCAATGAACAATATAAGCACTGAGTTATAGACTTTTTCCCCCCACCACATAATTAGAGTATAATTACCCACAGGATATCAGAATGATGCAAAACCTTTCCTCTAAATATGCCCTCATTAGGAAACAAGTCTCAATGTACATTTATTCAATCAGTATGAATTAATTAAAACGTTACTGAACTAAAAGAGAGTAACATTAAAGTGTATCTGACATCTATTAAAAGACTATCACTTGAGATCTGCACACAGTTTATAACAAAACTCATTTAACTTGAACAAAAAACTTCATCATACAACAAGCCTTATATATGGTAAACAGAGTAGTAAAAAAGGACCAGATTTGAAGTTATTTAATTTAAAGGCCAGCTATCTAAATTTCTGATGACCAGACATTTAGGTTCTCTCTCCAGCCATTGAGAGAAGGAACAGCATGAGAGGATCATGTCAGTTACTGTATTTTAGAGGACTCTCTCCTTTGTCTAAAGATACCCTAAATGACTATATTAGAATAGTCACCTGAGCTGAGATGGCTTAGTTTAGAAAGAAGAGAAAAGTCACCCTTTGTGATATTATAATCAGGAAGGGTAGATCTTTTATTTATTCTTTACAGTTGATGCAGTGATTTTGTACATCAATGGGTACTTCGAAATCGAAAAACTGAGAAGATATGAACCTGAACAACAAATAGCAGCTGAGAGATCAGTTCGCTAGGTCTGGTAAAATATGTGGTGCTGTGAAGTGTAATTCATGAAATAAAAAAATCTCTTTATCTCTGCAGAAAGAATCTAGGTTGGACTTCACATGAACTGAAGAAATGAGACAGGCTGGATGAGAAAGGTAAAAAATATGAGTGCCCTTAGTTCCGCAGAAGAGAAAAGATGAGAAGGATTTAGCCTGTACTCTCAAAGGAAAACTTATGAGAAGGTGTTTTGCTCTGAGATGAACTCTGACAGTTTTCTGGAAGAATTCTGGACTTCCAAAGTTACAGATGGAAGGAAGAGCCAAAACTTTTGGGAGATCAAAGATACGAGATTTTTCAACTCACTATTTTCTCACAACTCTTATAACTTATTCTGTGGGAGAAGGAAATACATTCTTCTCTGGAACCTCAAAATACTCAAGGATAAACCTGTACAAAAAGCATTATGGTTATCTGCTTTTCTTTAGCTTCCACATATATATAACATTGTGAGTATATATATTATTGTTCATCTGATCATTGAAACTAAATGTGTCCTAGGTGAAAGAACCTTCCACTGTGAGATATAACAGATTTGATATGTCTGAATACATAATTTCTAGTAACAGACACATTTACTATTGTATCATTAGACAATTTTGGCATCATTATATTCACTCTTGTTGCTCTCATTATTGAGTGTGCTGGTTTCACATACACTGAAGTATTATGTTTCTCAAAAGGATTCCCCGTAACAGGAAATGGGAGAAACTAATTAAAAAAATTAAGATTAAATAATATGTACACTGTAATCAATCATTTCTAGTAGGAATCCCTATTAGCTAGGTCACAGATGTATTATTTTTAATGTTGTAATGCATTTTTAGAAGAAACTACTAAATGAAAAAAATATACTACACAACTATAAAGTTCCCATTAAATCACAATAAAACATATTTTCCACTGCTAACAATACACATTGTGCTGAAATACATGTTTTATGTTACATTACTAGTATGTAATACTGAAACATGATTCTGATAGAGGAAAATATATTTACTTCTGCTTATGCCTTGAAACTTTGCAGCTAAAACAAACCTATTCGAGGGTGATTTGACTCTAGAGTGGGTTTTTATATCCTCTAAACAATTTAACTAATTTCCAATTGTGGAATGAAAATCTTAATTCCTCTATCCCTCTTCCTCTACTGAAAAGAAAATGGAGTTACACAAATATAATTGAAGATGAAATTTCATGCTGAAGCTTTATTCAGTTTATAAGAATGGCAAACAATAAATAACAAAAAAAAGCACTCCAAAAACAAAATCATAATTTCTGCAAGTTAAATTTTAAAGTATGATCTAAAATCCTGAAAATAAAATAATTTAATGCAGAATATAATCATCAAACAGACTTAAAGCAGTATTATACAATTATTATTCAGAACTTATCCAGATAATTACATTACCTGGATACATTACAGATAAACTACAAAACTACTCTTATGACCTTTCAAAATTATTAAAAATTATTTCGTCATTATTAAAACCAGCTTTCCACTGCTTTACCTTCATTGACAGCAATGGAATAGTCCCAGTTTATTGAGGGTCACAGTCTAGCATCCATACCTTAGCTGATTTATAAACAAATAGCCAAAAGGATTAATCAGAAAACAAGTAATTTACCATAGGCATGAGTATCATTCTTAATGTTCAGAAACAGGTTTAAGATTAGAAGGCATATTTTCTTGTTTTTCCTCCCTGCAATAAATCACTCTTTCTAAGGTTCAAACATTTCTTACTCTTATTATGAAACATATTTAAAGTAAGAAGACCACATGTCTGTCCTGTTATGAATATGATGATGTTATGAATTTCATCAGCATAAAATATCTAATTTAATATATGAATAAATAAGTTAATTCCAAAGCTATTTTTTCCATGATAAACTGGTCAGCTCTTTTCTATTCAAGCTACACATAGAATGTATTTTTATTTTCATTGAACTGAGTTATTGTTTTTGTGGACAGAGAAATTTACTGCCCACGATTGCAGAATAAAATATACCATAATGTTGATGCATAGCTTACTGCAAGACCAGTGTCATCATTCCAGGTAACCTCCGGCTTAGATCAGAGATCTCAGCATTGCAGTTATACAATATGCATCCCAAGCAAAAACTGTCCATAAGAATAACTTCATTATTCTGGGAAGTTGGATCTATAAAAGATGTAAAATGTTGAAGTGCTCTGCCTATACAGTTTCTGGTAAGTACACTCTGAGTAAGTGATAAAGCCTGAGTCAGCTTCAGTTATAATATGCCCTACAGAAAGTTCATTCTCACATGAAGGAAAAGGCAATATGCAGAGGACAAAGCACACTTGTCAGCTAGGATTACTCATTGTGTTTAAGATTCAGACAGTTCTTTCAACAAATAACTCTGGCAGCCAGTACCATCATCATTTTAGCCATTACCTGTGACAGAGGATTACATCTGAAATAAACATATGGACAACTCACCAATACTACTGGGCAGATTGATGTTGGTGGTAAAATATGGTCCTTCAAAGGTCCGCAGTCACATTCAGGCTTCAGATGTGAAGCACATTTGTTATGCAACTACGGGAAGACAGAAAGTCAAGATTCAACTTAGGCATTTTACTATTACAGTCTAAGACAATGGGCATCCTGGAATGGGGTGAGTTTAATTAATCTAATTATTACTAGAGTACTACAAGGAAAATGAAACACACTGTAGTAGAAAACCTTTTAAGATTGACAAAACCAATGAATTTATACTGGAGCAAGGAACCGTGGACCCAAATATTTTCCAGGTTGGAAATTATACATGTGGTCCAACACACAAAATGAGAACATTGCATGGCAGAATGGTAACATGAGCATAGTTTTATTGGTGATCAAAACCTTCATTTCAGAAGACAGTTTCTCGCCCTTAATCAGGAGCTTCTTTTCTACTACTCGTGGGCAATCTTGGGTAATTCAGGGCAGCCTTTGGCAGTATTGGTATAACTCTGCTTCCTACCTGAAGTTGATATAATCACTACCAATACAATTGTGATGCTGCAATTTCTATGAAAATATAAATGAAAGATAAGAGAATAAATGTAGGAATATCTGAGAGCTTTAAGCTATATTTGGGAAATTTTGGTATTGTTTGAAACAATGTTCAAGTTTCCACTGACTGCTGAGGAACCTGAACTACTCTCCTTTTTCTACTTTATTCTTAGCATTCATCCAGTTTTCCTGAAAGTAATGAGCAGAGTTCTACTCTGAAAAACATGGTAAGAATATCATCAGGTCTGCTGACTGAAACATCATTGGCTTACTTCTGTATTGTTAAAAATGCGGAAGGGAAAATGTGTATATAATATCAACATAAAATGCCAACAAATAATGATACATTTACTGAAATGTTCTGCATTAACAACCAAAAGTTCTTGTTGATATTTTAGGATTTAAGTCATTCAAATGTCTCCAAATAGACTATTTAAACATATATTATCAGCCACACAGTATAAAGGCACAGTTGTGTGCCTACTCATGCAAAGCATTCACATTTAATTAGTATACTTCACAATATTATTAAAGATAGGCACAATAAAATACAACTTCATATTGTGAAATTTGGTAAAAGTTTATTATTTTGGACTTGATGATCTTAGAGGTCTTTTCCAACCAAAATGATTCTATGATTCTGTTTCTGCGTTGATCCAATAAACTGCATCAAGTTCTTCAGGTAACATGCATTTCCCATAGAGATGAATATTTTATTTTTGAGAAGACAGGTGTATTTGCATTAAAGAAAAATAATCAGGATAATAAATACCAGAACCTTTGAATTAAAAATCTATTTAACAAGTGATTTAACTAGTATAATAGGTAGCATACATCATTAGTTCAACAAGCTCAATAAATGTTATAAAATCTGTAGTTCGATGTCTGCATCTGTAAGTAACATTTTTCCAATGATGATTCATTTTTCCTTAGATGATTTAACAATGTTAGTATGAACTCTATCAAAATTACAATAAAACTGTACCAGTTGCTGATGTAGAAAAGCTTTACCAGTAATATGGTCTTCATAAAGTTATCTGGTACAGTTAACGTTGACATAACATTTCTGAATATTGAACTGAATGGCACCTAATATTAGCCTTGTCCATATTCATTTAAACTGCAAAGTTACCTTTTCAGGCAGTTACTTAGCAACAGAAAATAAAAGTCTAACGAGTTTCGATTTACTCTGAGTATTAAAGCTTTATTGTGAGAGTATTTTGGTAGCCCAGTAATCTCAATCATTTGTCATGCTAATTCTCTGTCTCAGTGGTAAGGCTACTTGTACCATAATTAATGCACACCAGGCCATGTTACATCAAATAAAAGTATCTCACACATTCAGTCGTAATTAGCAGCTTTGCTACTCGGTGGCATGCAAACTTATCTATGAAAAAATAGCTAAATCTTCTTATTAGTCTCTGCTGATCTTTGACAACAGAATTGGTGCATAAGAGACACCAGAAATGGTTGAAGATATGTAGCTTTAATGAAAAAAAACCTTTGACACAATGAAATAAAACAATATGCATCTCTTCAAAAAATTGTTTGAGCAGATTTAAAAAAAAAATTGCCAAAATTCCCTTATGCCAAACTTACTTGCATTAGAATATTACCTCCCTTACAATCAGAAGCCTAAAAGGTAGGAAAAACTTTTTTTCTGGAAATAAAATGAGGAAAACAACATTTACAAGACTCTGGTAGAGAACTACAGAGTATATTGAAGAGGGAAACATGGGCCTGGTTGAAAACACAAGTACAACAATCCTCCACAGTGAAAAATATCTCTAAACTTCAGAGTTTGATTCAGTTATTTGACATTACAAGTGACCCTATGAAGTTACAGGCTGGGCAGAGAATAGAGAGCATCCCTGAGGAGAAGGACCTGGTAGATGAAAAGCTGAACGTGAGCCGGCAGTGTGCGCTGGCAGCCCAGAAAGCCAACCATATCCTGGGCTGTATCCACAGAAGCACGGCCAGCAGGTCAAAGGTGGTGATTCTCCCCCTCTACTCTGCTATTGTGAGACCCCACCTCAAGTACTATGTCCAGCTGTGGAGCCCTCAACATCAGAAGGATATAGACTGGCTGGAGTGAGTCCAGAGGAGGCCACGAAGATGATCAGAGGGCTGCAACATCTCTCCTATGAAGAAAGGCTGAGAGAGTTGGGCTTGTTAAGCCTGGAGAAGGCTCTGGGGAGATCTTATAGCAGCCTTCCAGTACTTGAAGGGGCTACAAGGAAGCTGGAGGTGGATTTTTTACAAGGGCCTGTAGTGACAGGACAAGGGGGAATGGTTTTAAATTGAAAGTGGGGACATTTAGATTGGATATCAGGAAGAAATTCTTCATGGAGAGGGAGGTGAGGCACTGAAACAGGTTGCTCAGAGAAGCTATGGATGCTCCATACCTGGAAGTGTTCAAGGCCAGGCTGGCTTGAGGCTTTGAGTAACTTGGTCTAGTGGAAGGTGTCCCTGCCCATGGCAGTGAGGTTGGAACTAGATGATCTTTAAGGTCGCTTCCAACCCAAACAATCTTATGATTCTATGAAGCTGCAAGAAGAGGTATTTAAAATGCATGAGAGAGGCTCAGAATTAGTTGTGTAGTAACTAGCATTCTCTTACCTTACTAAAATGTCAGAAACAAGCTCTAAATGTGTTGTTGTACAAGAAGTTGAAAACTTATGGTGTGATGATAATGATATAACTTCAGAATATCCACTTAAAAATTATGCATCTGTTAGAAATTTACCCCCCTGTTTTTTCAGTAATAAAGTTATAACAATTAGCAAAGTTATTGCAATGGAATATATAAAAGCACAGAATTGTGAGAAAGAATACGAGACTGAAAAACAAATAATTTGTAGTATTTTTCAAACTTTAAAAATACTCATTTTTCACTTGTCTAATTTACACCTGAAGCCATAAAAAATAAATTGATATATTAATACAAGTTATTTTTAAATAGAATTTTACTTTTACAGAAATTAAAAGTCTTTAAATTACTGATGGAAATACAACTGCAAAATTGTAAACTTCAGTGCCAACATTTTCACTGTTGACGGCCAAAAACATAGGCCTATTTTAACTGGAATTTTGATAGTTATTTTTGCATTTAAATATGCACACGAGCCCTTAAGATATCTTCAAAAGGATTTAGCCTCTTTCTTCACAGTGATTTCGACGACAAAACATTCCTCGGTACTTCTTCAGTGAATATCTGTTCTTATGGAGTATCTTCAAGAAGTAAAAGGTCTTCAAAAATCTGCTCCAGATTCACATGAAATAATGGGAAATTATTTTTTCTGAGGAGGTACAAAATTCGCACCTTCCTTTGACTTCAGGAGGGATGATGTATTTCTTGAATGACATCCATGTATAGAGATGTAAACACAGATAGCCATTGCCTAAATTTAATTATCTGCATATGAAAATTTTGGATTGGGTGTCTACATAAATTATCCAAATCTTGACAGCAATCTGGACAACATATTTGCTTTCTTCTAAAATATTGCATTTTTAAGTAATCCTAACAGCTGATACAGAAAGTATCCTGGATCTATTTTCTTTAACGATATTTCATATTTTGTATTCTTGTTTTAAAAAAATATGTCATAAAACATCCAAAGTTGTATGTTGAAAACAAACATTCACTACTGCCTTAGTTTCATATTATTATTTTAAACACTGAAGAAACAGCTGCTGTTTCGTAACAATAACATTAATATCAGCAAAAAAAGGAAAAACCCTAGAAGAAGGCTGAATCTTCCCCCATTTAGATTTAAACCCTGCTCTGGCTAGGAACAGAAATACTGGCATTGCTCCTTCTAGCATGAAGATCTCACTTATAAGGGCAGTGTTCCTTGAATGTCATTAGTCCTGCTGAATAAGGAGTGCACGAAAGTTGTATATATTAGACTTGGTGCACAGATTAGTATATTATCAAGATGTCTGCTATTATTCCCAGACACTTGAAATCACTTTATCCTACCACATGTCCTCTATTTCATTTGTCTGTCAGTACAACACAAATTAGAATTTTGCCCTAATGTCCCAGTGATCTTGACTTTACCTGGTACTGAAAACCCTTTGTAGTCTTTCTGTAATACAGATTGGGAATTCTGCTCTTTAGTATGACATATATTATTTCCATTTTTATATTGACTTTGACACCTTTAAACGTATTTGGTTGAAACAATCAAGGACTTCTATGAATATTCTTCATCTATCGTCTCTTAAACATAAACTATTTATTCCTGACAACAAAATTGAACAAGACCTTCTGAATTATGAGGCTATAAAAAAAGATACGCAGATTTTTTGACTTTTATGTTGTGTTAAAGGTTTTAGTGTAGTATACTTACTGTGATCTGACACCAAACACAGTGAAGTCCAGTCAAGCCTTGGTAACATTTGATAGCTTTGTGACACTTATCACATTTTGTTGGACAATTTCCTTCTACCCAGAAATGGTGCATTACCTGCAAAAGAAACGCATGGATATACACAGTTCCTAAATTAACAGATACATAGCAAGTTAATGCTCCCAAAAACTTACATCAGTATTCTTTTTGGACTTCACATATGTTTTGATGCAAGATGCAGGAGCTCTTGAGACACAGCGTTCGTGGACTGTGTACTTGCAAACTAAAAAAAGAAACACATTAGTAGATGTTGAGGCAATGGTGTTTTTGACTACATTTTTATGAAACAAGTAATGTTACCAGCATGCCATCTCTGTATAATCAACCCAATCAGTCAAAGAAAACTCAAACTAGACTGCTTTTTCCATGGAATACAAAAGGCCAATTAGAACAGGAAATATTATGCAAGTGAGAAATCCAAGAATGCACTATCATTGCATAACAGGAAATGCTTAATTAAATCAGACCTCACTAGGTTTTTTCACAATAATTCCCAAATGACAAAAATATTAAAGACAAATTGATGACTGTCAAATGGTTTGGTGTCATTTGCTAGTACAAAGAAATCTATATTTTACAAACTATAGTCATGAAAGCAGCTGGCAAGCACAAAAATAAAAGCCAATGAGTTTATGTTGTTCCTTCTATTGATTTATAAATCTGAAATGGCTGATTAGTCCATTTTCAGACAGCAATTGTTTTCATGCATTCCATGTAATCACCCCAACTTTAACTCTTACTTTCCCAAATACAACCTCCTGAGATTCCTTCTTTGGTTTTTACCTAACCCCTCCACACCAGTTTTAGGAAACAACTATTGTTGACCCGGCCTGTAAAGATCACACTAGCTGCATTTGGAAAATATAGAAATGTCAGGGTACAAAGCAAATCTCTCCTGACTTCATCTGTACAACTGTGCATAGATGAGGAAATAATGCTACAGCTTATACCTGCATTCAATAGAGTCAACTATTAAAAACTGAGAATTAATTTCTCCCTGCATGGTATATGTCTCACGCTTTTGACCTCGAGAGCAATTAAGCACAAAGTACTTCTAAACACCTTGCTTGCACCTATTACACAAACCCAGTGGGAGGTGCAGCCATTAATCAGACAAACTGCAGGGAGTAACATTGTTGATTGGACCGTGGAGGGATCGTGAGGACCCCTGCAGTTTTCTTTTTTTTTTCCTCCCACACAATCTAAAATGCAAATAATGAAATCTATAGCAATGCTTTGAAAATGTAGAAGCTTAGCAAGACAAATAAATAGTGTAAGAGTTTTGTAGGTAGACTTATGCCCCTTTCTGCCTGAAGTAACTGTCCATGTTCTTCAGATACTCTGGGACCATTGTTCTTACGAAACAAATGCCAAGCACAGCAACAAATAAATTTTAGAGAGGTACATTGCAGTGGAGAAAAATTACAGCTCTCATAAGGCTGGTCTTCTGAGGGCAGTAACTCATCTACACATTTCTGATAACTACTTAAGAAGATGATCTACATCATTTGCTCAATAGAATTTCCTCTTTCAAACATATATGGGTCTTACACTTCCTCACAAGGGTTAACTTTACATCATTCTGACACAAAAGAATATTAAAGGACGTAACACGTCATGATCTAACAGTCAATTCAGCAGGTTATATATTTATTCTAGTTACTGTCATCAGCATTTATTAATCTGAAGTTATGCAATTTCTATTTGTTTGAATTTTAAGAAATGTGTATCTCTTATTCCATAGTATTGTGAATGTCATTATACAACATGAAACCCATATGTGCAGGATTTACATCTGCAATCTGTTTTAAAGAGATCTGTGGCCCACAGAAGAGAGAGAAATGGCCAATATCCAAGCCCTCATTTGTTCAAATTAATCTCAAATTAAATCAATAGAACCGTACAAGCAGAAAGGTCCTGATCACCTGTGATAGGCTATCTTTCATACCAAAAATGGAGAAAGTAAGTTACACTAAGAAACTGATTAATTTATCAAAAAGGACAATGAAAGGTGACTTGATACCATCCTGAGAAGAATACAGGGGGTACTAAAGATCTCATTAATCTAATAGAGCACGGCATAACATGAACCAATCATTAGAACCATTTACCAGACATATTCAAATCAGAAAATAGGTCTTTGTTAAAAAAAAAGGATGATTAATCATTGGAACACACCACGAAAGAAAGATATGGATCATCCATTTCTTGAAATATTCAATCAGAGATGAGATAACTCAGCAAGATATGGTTTCTCAAGATACAGGTTATGAGCTGGTCAAACACAGATTATTAGGAGATACATAGATACAACTCAATGAATTGAACTGTAGTAACTGTTTCTAATAGTCTAATGAAGGTCAAATTAGATGCAGCAGTTTTTCTGTGTTTCTTTACGTTATAATCTATAATCAGTTTGTGAAACGATGGCAAGACACATATATAGTTACAAACCAAGTTAACACAAAATTTCAGATGCATTACAGAAAGTTGATTTTTGGGAAACTGCAATTTTGATGTCCATAACTAACAAAAGAAACATTCTGTGCAAAACTTGAATATACAAATACAGGTCTTGGATGATAGTCAAGTTGATACGTATTAAAGAATATTAATATTTATTAATAAATATAAACGAGGAATAACAAAAATATAAGGTTGAAATTTAAGCATGATACTTGCTAAGAGAAAAAAATAACACCAGGATGCAGACTCCAAAGGGAGCTAACACTGAGGGCAGTTATAATACAGAAAATGCCCTCAAACAACAGTTTTGAATGTCCCACACCCTGAAAAATTAAAAAATGGAAACTTGAGTGCTCAAGCATAGAAAACAAAGGGGGATACACCACGGTGCTGCTTGTACTGGGAAGTGACTAGTTCTTTGTTATGCAGCAAGCACATTTCTAAGAATAGACATGTATGCAAATGGACACTGAAATGCTTATACTCACAAGAACAGCAGAGACCTTGCTTGCCTACTCCAATTAGCATGTTCAAACAAAGATTACAGTAGGCAGGCTTGTTAAAGTGTTTCAGTCTCCATACATGTTGCCCATCATCTTTCACGTTCTGCACAGGACGTAAAAGAAACAGATTTCACTTAATAAAATAAGCAATGAAATATATAAGTGACAATAATAATTGGAGATTGACTCAAGAACATAAAAGACAAGCTGTTACTTCGCTTAATACTCTTCACCAGATCACAATATAATCATTCTAAATGCACAGGCGATGATATAATAAAAAAATTCCTCAGAAGATCATGGATGTCCATGTGTTTCAAAAACAACTCAGTAAAAACTCCAAGCTGCTGTCACCACTGCAACACAACACTAGCAATAAATCTAGGCTGATACTAAATTACAACTAGTATTAAACCTAACTAAAATTTGTTCTAGAGTACTTCTAAAAATAAAGGTGCTGCAGGTTAGAAAGTGAAACTTCCCAAATGAACAATAGAAAGTATTTTTTAAAACTACAAGGATATTCTTAATGACCCTTAGAATTAGAGACACCTATCAACATTTGTGAAGTGGGAAATCTAACCACACCACAATAATACCCATTGTCAGATTTAATTTATGTTAATATACTGACAACAGCCTATCAGAAAGCAAATATTAAGGATGCAATTTACACCCTGGACCTCTTCTCTAAAAATTCCTTATATTTATGCCCACATTTTTCAATTAGCTATAGCACTATACTCAAATTAAAGACTGATCAACTGATCGGCAGCTACAACTCAGAGGCCTACAGTGACTCATGCATACAACTAAACTATTATCAAATTTCTGTTTAAGAAGGTAAGCTTCCAGTTGCACAATTATCCTCTTAATTCTTAATGGAATAATTTTGAAACATCATTGTTATTAGAAGGTTTTTAAATGATGTGCACTTCCTACAGATGTTAAATGAATTTTGCAAATTCCAGGATTCTTGGTAAGTGTGGCCATCAGACTTTTTTCCTTTTGCAATCATCACATGTTTTTAACTAAAAAAAAAAAAAAAAAAAATTAGCCAATGTAGTGTCACTTGATCTTTATTTTTTTTAGCAAATATAACATCCAGTGGAACAAAAGCAGTTAATGTGTGTCTGCCAGAAATGGGCTGCAGCAGTTTGATTATTCGTTGTGTGTTACTGAAACACTACAACCTCCTTGGTCATTTCATTACCAAAAGGAAATGTTCACATAGCTGAAAGAAGCCACATCAGATTCTGGTTCTCAGAAGCCACATAAAAAGCTGGTTCTCATCCGGTTTTTGATTTCTCACATCAAATTACAAAAATATTTGTCATCATGTATATACAATATTCCTGACTAGGTCTTGAACAATATGATGATTTCAGTGATATGGACAATCAATGTGAGTCACTGGACGTAAGTTTTAATAAAAATTCAGTTTAGTCCTGTATTAGCATATACTGCGTGAGCTATGTCCTTCAAAATCAGTATTGCTCTATGCTGAGTTAGCCATTAATGACAAGTCAAAGATGATGAAGACTGCTTCATCCTTGTGGGGGAAAAAAAAAAAAATCCTGAAGGAAAAATAGTACTCCAAGAAATTAAGAACAGTTGGTTCCAAGCCAGGTCCTATCAAGAGCACAACTTCAAATAAATCCTACAAATCACAAAGAAACAAAAGGAACTGAAATAAACTGAAATATTTTTTCCCTACTGAGATATCAGAGCCTAAGCAGAGTTCCCCCAGTATTATCAGCATGAGTTCAAATGCCATCTCTGACATCTGGGTGATGTCAGGGTCCCCTTTCTGCAGAAAGAGCAGAGAAGATGCCTAATGTGGGTTTCTCAGGCTGGCAAAGAGTGTGGAAGTTTTCCAATTTCCCTTGAAGAAGCAGAAATAGATTCTGCAGCTGTGGAGAACTAGAAGCCTGTCAAGCTCCTTCATGACTGGCAGCTGAAGATGATGTGTTTTGTTAAATGGAGCCCCGTAACTTCTATTTTTTCTTTCCATCTTAATTCCACAGATTTTTAAAGTACTGTGAAACAACTACATGGTATGTGAGTTTCAAGTCTTGTGAAAGTAGACAATTATTCACTAGGCAATAAAAACCATGTAAATAATTCTGAGAAAAAGCAGTAAACAATGTACACTTTCATTTTAACATTACTCAGGTCAACAGATACAGTCATGAACAAGCACTTAATATGCAAGTTGACCAACTTGCCTTAGCTAATTTGCTCTACCGGAAAATTAGCCAAAACACATAATTATGCAGAAACTTGCCCCTCTTCCACATTAGTTTTGTGCTACATTTTATTTTTAATTTTATTTTTAAAGAATAGCCATTACATGTGAATATGTCGCTTCTTATTTGAACAGAACATATGGACTAACTTAGTTGGCATTTTCCTTATCAGAAAAACAAACAAGTCTTGATGTGGGTGTTCTGCCAATTAAAACACTTAACTGTGTTACAGACTGCAACTGATGCAAATCCATTACATAAACACAATGCACTTTCGGAAAATAGCAAATTAAATTTTTGCTCTTGTGGGTTGCCAAAAATAAGCAATAAAGTGCTGCATATGATTATGCATGCACATAACTTTTTAAAACACTGCCAAGAAAAAAGACATAACATGAAACAAAGGCTCCTCAATGCAAGTCTTTAAGTATGAATAAAATCCACAATTCTGACACATCAGTGCATTTACTGACATTCACTCATTTTGCTTCCATATCCTGAGAAAGATTTTAAGAACAAATAGTCATTAAGATCATCCCAAAGCAGGGCAGGTAAAGTAAAAATCTCTTCCTCACTTCATTATACATTACTGAAAATGAAGCCTCCATATGCCTTATACAGACTTTAGCACATAATAGTAACATAACACAAAATAGTAACATTTATTTTGTTAACAATGGTTCTCTGAACTTATGGTCCAGATGATTTCACCACGGATTTGACTGCAGAAAAGACCTGACCCTAAAAAGCAAGTCAACCATGAAAGAGCCAGACCTAGTATCAGTGGAAAATTTTATGCAGTCACATAATTTAGCTACACATCCCTAATCTGGTTTAATATTAACTTACTTCAGTTTTTTAGATATTTGTAAATAAAGGTAGCCGAAGAGATCTTAGGGTTTCAAGCACATAACTTCATATTCTGAGACTTAAAAAAGATAATGAAATCATGGATAAATTTTCATCCTAGCAAGTATTCCCTCTTATAATAGATACAGAGTATCTCTAATACCAGCATGCTGAGTCTTTTCTGTGAGAAGAGTCAGTAATAAGCAACCAAGGGAGAAGGATGTTAGGGAGTCTGCTAAGTTATGCTTTTCCTGCCTGTTATTTTGTTTTCCTTTAA
Organism: Eurypyga helias; assembly: GCF_000690775.1. Lineage (NCBI taxonomy): Eukaryota > Metazoa > Chordata > Aves > Eurypygiformes > Eurypygidae > Eurypyga > Eurypyga helias. Next base: position 26,581 of record NW_010255452.1, on the reverse strand, counting down.
TTTGAAAATATTTACATGATTTGAAGATATTTTTATGACCAATCTTGGGGTATTGTTCATTCAGTGGGAAGGGGAAAAGTGTCCGTGAAACCACACAGCACCTCCTTTTAACTGCACTTTTATTAAGTTCAATATTCCTTTGCTGGTTCACAGCAAAGAATTCATGTCAGGTTTGGTGTTGTTCAATTTGGTATAGGGAGAGAGGTTTCTAAGTCTGTTCTGGTTCAACTGCAGAGCAACTAACCTCAGTCAAGAAACATGTTACTCAAGAGGGCTCCTCAATTCTAACTTCTGAGATATTTTGTGTGTGTCTATGTGTGTGTCCTGGAGGACCAAAAAATAAAATAAATCACTTCCCCAGTCTTCATCCACGCACTCACCAGTGCACTATGCTGATCATCCAGAAATGCTTAAGCATTACTACGCACATGAGAAAAATGACAGCATATAAAAGGGACCATAGCAGAGGAAATGCATTTATTCCAGCAAGTTTCATAATTAGCCAAACTACCATTTTCCCCTGTCCATAAACTGGTAGAAAGAGACTGAAATGCTGCAGAAATTACATTTTAAGTAACAGTAAATTTGTATACCTCCATGAAATACCATTTATTTCAGACCTTATACACAGAACAGGTTACGGTCAGTCCTGACTTGTACTGGACTTCTACCAACCTACAGGCAAATCGAAAGGCAGGAATATTGTAACGAAAGACATTTGCAAACTTCTGCAAAGAAGTGGGAGCTAGCACAGCGTAAAAACAGACAGCACTGTGAAGAAAAGGTACGTTCACGTTTTGAGCAGCTGCTGCTATTCAGCCTCACAAAGCTCTAGCATTCCCCCCTCTGCTGGCAATGCCCTAAAATGAGACCAGGAAATCCGCTCCCGTTAGGGAGACTGTTTCCCAGCTGGTAACCCGCAGCTTACCCACAGAGGGTAAGCTACAGCTTCTTCTAGCAGTGGCTTGGGTTTACCCTCTGTACATATGGAAATAGCATATGGTTCATAGGCACTTCAGCCTTTTAGAAAAGTCACCTGCTGAGTATTCAAAATAAAATTGTAAGAGCATTTCCTTCTGATTTAATTGAAGCATAGTGTCACTTCAATACAAATGCATTTGTCTTATTAAGAGCTACTTTGATTTAAAAAGTGAAATGAGTTAAAAATTAAAATTGTTGATTTAAACGAAAGGTACAGTGGCCTGATTTGAGATTAGTGACTATGTTATGAAGCATCCACTGCCGTGTCTTACCTTTGGGAAGCTTTTCAGCGACTGTACAGTAGCAGATATAGTGCAGCTGTGACATCTAGTGGTCAGTGAAGAGGGAATAAAATACTTTTCCACTCTTAAACCACGGAGCTTTTTAAACACTAGCCCTTATGAACCTGAGGTTCATACCTACCTTTTGCATAACCACTGAGAGTGGTGATAGTAATTAACCACTACAAGAGAGGTGAGACGAAAATATCTAGTATAAAATTACTTTAGAATAGAAATCAAGACCTTTGATCAGAACAGGGTAGAATAATATTGTGCAAGTGAAGAACTCCTAGCGAACAGCTGAGTACAATATATGTGACTGACAAAAAAACCTTAAGAGTAAATGGTCATTAAGCAGCTTTTTGTGCCCACATTACAAAGAATATTTTGAGTAATGTTAGGGATAGTCAACGGGGAACTCTCAAACTTCACTGACAGTTTTATCTGCTTTAATTAATGCAGCATGAAATAAAAGGCCATACTCTTTGAAGGTTTGTCCTGTGAAGGAGTAGAATAAATGGCCTAGTGGTCAGCAGTATGCAACAGTGCATTGTCAATCAGGAGTAATGCAGGGACATCTCTGTCCCATCTGTGTTTGGACAGGAGAAAAACTATTGCCTTAAAGAGCAAAAATAAATTTGGCAAGTTGATGAGGACTGTGAAAATTGCCAACTGAAATGTGAAACTCAGCAAAAAACTCTACCTCCTATATTTATTATTAAAAAATGCACCACATAAACAACAATTTCCTCTATAGGTACTTAACTATCTTTTCTTCATGAAAAATCTTTTCTTTTCATGAGAGAGAATTTCGTGGAACAAGTTCCAGTAAACCCACCCAATAAAATACCTCAGAGTAAGAATTGTGGGTTTAGAAGGCAAAGTTTCAGTAGGTGTGGTACAGAACACATTCAGCCACTGCTAAGTGGAGGTAGTCATCCAAGACTGAACAGATTATACATGTGTACAATTCCGAGGTATTTTCTCTCAAAACAGATTTCCAAACTATGTGTATCACAGTACCCTAAAGAATAAGAACCAATTGAACTCTTATCTAATTTCCCTATCTTCTACTGAAATTGCTTGTTTTCCATGACAATTGCCTTAAAAAGCACTAAAAATAAAAGAAAAGAAAAAGAAAAAGAGGATGTATTGTTTTTGTCCTGGAACATTCGCTGAGACAATACTCTCTGTATTTCTAAGTTGTACCTTCACATCAACTCTAAACCCAAGTTTTAGGAGGAAATAGAAAGCATAAATTCCAATAAGATAAAATAAATTAGGTATTTAGATTCATTTCCTAGACAAATGAGACTTATTTATGCTCTTTTTCACTTTATCACCATAATTCTAAACTGCTCTAGCAACTTTTAGGTGAATTTGGTAATCTCAACTAAATTTGAGAGGACACTAGAAGTTCCATGAAAGTCTAGAAAAAGGGGCAGGGGAAGGGAGGCAGACAGAGTGAGTGATCAGAAGGAAAGTCAGACAGATTCCCTTGGCGGGGTATGTGTGGTTTTTTTAATAATAATAATAACTCCTGTCTCTTTCATAAGAGGATTACTGATAAAGTCAGAGGGCAAAGACCGAAAACCTGTGAGAGATTAGCTTATCTCAACTCCATTGTTTATAAACAGTTACTTGTTTATTCTTTCATTTTTGTAGAATATAATTCCATATTTTACTTAAATGCTTGTTTAAATTTTTTTGAATCATTGCAACTTAGGCATCTAATATGTAAAGTATGTAATAAAAATTGAACAAGAGGCTTTAAATGTAATATGAAATACATTTTTATATGATATCTGACCTTGTTACATACCTCTTAAAGGAAACTAAAGATTAAATACAAGCAATGTAGCTGAATTGTGAAGGTACTATGGCAGATCTTCAGCTGAGATTATTTATCGTAACTTTACTCATATTAGGATAACAAATTACACCAGTTGAGAATCTTGTATTATTTGTACAACCTCGATACAAATGTTAACTATATTACACAGTAAGTTAAGGGAGCAATGCTATCCCACAACGAAAAACAAAGACTTCACTGGTATCATTTTTTTTTTTTTTTTCAAATAGACTACAGGGACAATTCTTTGCCAATATCATACTGGGCAGGCTCCGAAATTTCTCTCCTGGATTTAAAATTTCATCATAGCCTGATTTCAGCATAGAACCAAAGCAGATTTGCTAAAAGCTAAAAGAAAGTGAGAGAATTGTGTGGTTGTTATGGTTTTGGGTTTTTTTAAAATTATTTTTAAATTATTTTTTACATGTGAAGGCTACCTAGATATGCGTGAGCAGCATAAACCAGTAGGTTATGCCCTTTATTTTCACATACATATTTTCAGCCTGTGTAAAACTTCAGGATATCAGAACTTTATTATTTGATTACTGAGTCCAAAAGACTCTAATCTTAGCTTTCATTATTATAATTAAAAGGAGAAATAAAACTAGCCAGAAAACAGTGTCCTGGGAAGCTGAGTTTGAAAAAATCTAACAGCAGCATTCCACTAATGGAAAAAACCAGCATTCCACTAATGGGAATGATATACTGGAATGAAAAGCTTGGGTAATACATTAGGATGCTGTAAAACCATCAAAATCACACTATCAGTTTACACAAATAATGATGGACAGGCGTTAAAGATTTTTAACTTTCTTGATTTAGCTTTTCAAAGTCCTGAAATACATTTGGATTTGATAATTTAGAACTGTGTGCAAACACTAGTGCTAACTTTTTGCTGTTTTGGTGGAAAATCTAAAAATCTGAATTTTCCTACATAGTATGTGAATGGTTTAAGAAATCAAGAGCACTTTTAAACATGAAAAGAATAGGATGGGAGCCCTTTCAGAGGATAATTTTCTAGTAAATCATTAGCAAAAGAATAGCAATTCAGCTTGTAGAGTTCTATAGGTAACAGACTTCATTCAGAGTGAAATATTAAAAAAGCATGAAAACCCACCCCATCCATTTTACTCTACCTTTTAACAGATAAAACTATGCTTATTGATCACAAAATCATTTTGCATACCATTATGTATTCTTTTCACAACTGTACATTTATGTCTCTTCAACACAAGTGTTTCTTGATGACAGAAACACTGACTTATGAAGATAAATTATCTAATAACTAGTAAAAATACTCAAAAGGATAAAATGTCTGATAACATCTATTTACATAGTTTGTTATACACAATTCAGATATTTAGCTAGTAATTTTAGCTGGTAAATTTAGCTGATGATTAATACGATCTTGCAAGAATTTTAGATCTGCTAAATGCACTGTTTTATTGCATATTTCTTTACAGGAGGTCTCAGTCTGACCATTATTTGTAAAAGTAAAATACCACAGAGCAACTACAGAAGTCTAGGTTTAGTTCAGGCTGTAGAAGTATATGGGGAAAGTAAATATTATTTATTATTTCATCTTAATATCTGAAAAATATTTCAGGGAAAAAAAAAGAAAAAAAAAGAATGTTTTCTATCAAATAACAGAAAAGCATTGGAAACATATGCTAAGATACATGTGCCCAAAATTAGCTGAAATACAGGACAGCAGGTGGCACTGGCAACACGCCAGTGTTAAAACAGCTGTGTTGAACTGGTATAAAATTGATCATACTACAACTACCTTATCTTTAATGTAAATTTGTAAATGTACAGAGCATCAGCTCTTCTTTCATAACACACTATCCTTCGGTGTAAGTGTTCTCTTTTCATATTGCTACTTAGTATAGTTTATTAAGGTAGTTACAGAGGCAGAAGAACTATTTTCATAGGGATGTTTCATGGCAGGACAAGAGAACCAGCAATAATTGCTGCAGAAGAAATTCCATCT
>NW_010255452.1:0-21464 GCF_000690775.1 Eurypyga helias | reverse complement strand
CTTGAGAACAATTAACACTGGGAGAGGTTAACTGCAGAACTGGTGGAATCCACCTCACAGAAATTATTCAGGACTGGGCTTGACAGGACCCTGCATAACACAATCTCTGGCCCTGTCTTTAATAAGAGCCTGGACTGGGTGATATTCATAAGTTCCTTCCAACTTAAGATTTTTCTGTGACCCTGTATAGTTAAGTCACATAACACAGAACCATGCTGAGAAGCCTAGACACTGCTCCAAGCCCGCTGTAACATACACATGGGCTGTAAAATCTCTCAACAGATATTACCGCAAGTAGGAATTAAAAATATGTTATTAAAAGGAGAAGTTAATCAGCTTTTTACAGCTTCCAGCTCCAGAGCTGGCTCATTTGGTGTTGCTTCAAACAGTTACCTCTGATTTTGAAGACACACTTCTGTTCTTTGCTTGTCATTCACCATAGTAAAGAAAAGAAAACCCATTCTTTATACAGACCACAGAGAAACTAATCTGTGGGTCACAGATGACATGAAAGCAGAAACTTGGCACTCTTAGGTTAACACTTACATTCTCTAACCCCAGTAGGACCAAGAGCGGGATTGTTGTCATTCCTCCTTGGATCCACTCTTCTAGAGAAACAGTGCCATCATGATCATAGTCAATTTCTTCCATCATTTCGTGAAGGATCTACACAGTTTAATGAAAAATCTCATAAATTCCATATTCTAATATAGCAAGAAGATGTGCAGATCTCCATTGCCCTCATCCGTATGCAAAAACGAAGCAAAATATTATTTTTATAGCAACTGTACGAAAAGAAGCACTGACAGTTCAGAAAATGAAGTGTCATATTCCTATTTACATTTTATTATCACCTAAAGTTCCCAAACCAAGTTGTGTCCCCCTGTGTACTTACTATGTACAATACAAGTAAGAGGGAGCTAATTTTAAAAAATTTTCAGAGAAAACACCTTTGTGTTATGTTTATTTACTACATGCTCTGAACAAAAGCCTTAAACTGTATCAAAAAAGTTTCACAGATCACATTTATGCAGAAAAAGCCTCATAAAAGTGCTAATTGACAGTGTCATAATGGAGGACAGAATATTATTATTTTTATGTTGTTATATTTCTATCTCACTAATATATGGAATCACATGTTGACATGAAGTATCACAAAATGATCAAATGGCATCTCTCGCAACATTAAAAACTTGTGGTACAATGGATGCTTACTGGACTCAGTTCAGTAACATCCCATTCAAGGTATTCTGCAACATGCATCATTTGAGCAATGATATTTTCCAGCTCCTACAGATGAAGGAAAAAGAATGACAATATTTAATGCACCATTATGTAGACAAATTCTGCTGAAGGCTAGTTACAATTCAAACATACTGCATTCACTGACACTGTTTCATCAATGTTCTTAATGACAAACCCTTTACACCGACAGTTGCCTACTCTTGGGTGAAACTGTTTCACTAGCAAAACATCAGGCATGGATGTCAAAGTATGCAGGGAGGTGAAATGCAGCCCTATAACCTAAAGAGCCTCTGGGTTGAAAAGCAGTAATAGATTCTTCCTTCCTAGTTGTTCATTTGACCATTTGTTTCATGATCTGAAGTCCACACTGCAATATAATAATGTGAAGTCCTTTAAATTCCAATACCTTAACAAACCATTTTTTGACAGCAATTGTATAATTCATAACATTCTAATGGAAATAAGGCAGAAAGTTACGGTATAAACTAATACAGAGACATTTTCTTACCATTACAGTGCTGGAATTTCCCTTGATCACATATCATTAGTGCTCTTCCATATTCATATATACAATTTGGTTTGTAAACATGCTCAATAGCTTATCTAGAACCATTCTGAATTCTCATATGTATTTATTATGCACTAGTTATTAATATTTTGTATTGCCTAAAATTATGATACAATCATTAGTGCTCTTCCATATTCATATATACAATTTGGTTTGTAAACATGCTCAATAGCTTATCTAGAACCATTCTGAATTCTCATATGTATTTATTATGCACTAGTTATCTAATTAATATTTTGTATTGCCTAAAACTATGATACAGTATTTACTCTACACCTCTATGGACTTAGCTTTCCTATTCCCCTATCACTTATGGGAATCACCTCCTCTTCTTTACCAATCCACTCTATGCTCTCTTACTTAAGGGAGATACAAAAGAAGGGGGGGGGGAGGGAAATCAACAACCAAAACCAAAAAAGAAAGCTGTCAAAAAATACTTATTTCTGTTATCTACAAGAAAAAAAAAAAAAGTTACATTTTAAAAAATGCTTGCTGTATCTATGATTTTCCTTAAAACGTTTAGTTGGGTTGCTCCTTAAAACTTCATCTTTAATACTGTTCCTCTGTTTTAAATAACAGCATGGATGTTCTGACATCTGTCCACAAATATCCACTGTGTGACTCTCACACTTTCTCCTTTTAATGAAACCTTCATAAATGGTGTTTTCATAGACAACTCTCAGCAGCATACTAGGATTTTAGGAATCATATTAATGTGTCTCCTACAGTAATATAATTAAAAATAAGAGTATAGGAGTTCAAAATAGTAGTGTAAGCATTTAAAAATTTATACAGTTGTAAGAGTAGCAGCCTAAAAGAAAATAAAACAAGATTTACTTTCAAAATGGATGACTTTTTATCAACTATAGTTTATACTGCTTCTATTAATTCAGGGTAAATGTAAACTCGATCTGGATTAATGTAGTTTTCTATAGGTATGCCATCATGACATACTCTTACAATGCATTAAAATACATAAATAACGTTACCGAACTATCCAGGTATCCATTCCCATCTGTGTCATATAAGCGAAACATAACTAAAAAGAAAACAATAAGAGAAGAAAACTCAGTTAGAAAACATAGTAACAACACTATTTCATTAAAAAACCCAAACCAAACCAAAACAAAAAGAAACCCAAATCAAAAAAAAACCAAAACAAAAACCCATACACCAAAACACAAAAAAACCAAACCTGAGTTTCAAAGAAAGGGCAAACATTCACATTTTCCTTTAACAATGACACTAACTGTAGACCCATCGAACACTTTGCATTGTGTGAGAGGTTCCCTCAGTGACTACCCTGCCACAGGGCCTCCAATGAGACGTATTAGCAGGACAGGGCAATTGTACCTTTTCCACATAATCACTCAAACAGCTCATTTGGTCTGTGAACTTAATTCTGGTTCCTCCTAGAGATGATCTGTATTCATGGCAAGTATCACCAAATGACTCTGTCATGTCGCCAAATATAGGATGATACACAACTGATCATGCAACTGTTGATAAGTCTGCTTAAGTTACAATACTATCTTACATCCTTGGTTGCAGCTATGACTATTCAATAGGGTTTTTGCTTTAGAAATATTTTCTCACCAGCTAAATGAAACAGAGGATTATTACTTGAAGTATCTAATCAGCCAAATCCAACAATGAACATTCCTCACAGACTGCCAGTATGACGCCTCCCAGGACCAGACTTGCTTCATCAATTTGAAAGTGTATTTCCATCAGCTGTTTAAATACTGCATCAGATTGCAGAGCAGAAAGAAGCCTGAAACTTTGGTAGGAATACTGTTAAAAGGCTAGAGCTGAAAACCAGAAACCTATGAATAACTCATTTTTTGTCTCTAATTTCTGGGACAGTTTGTTAGAGCTCTCAAATCTTAACAGCATCTCCTTCAAAAGTGCTCATTTTCTTCCCCCTAGACCTATTTTCTAAGGAGTTAGAAGAAAGTCCATGTACAGGTGGTTCCAGGACACAGTAATGCCTTGACTGCACAACCCGAGCAATCGGCTTACAAACAGTCTTGTCAGATATTTTTTGGAAACGTAACATATGGCCTATTCAACAGTGAAAAATCCTACCACATTAGATCCACAGTAAATGCTGTTACAGTTCAATAAATTCTGCAAGCAAAGCTTATCACAGTTTTCAGGAAGTAATACAAGAGAAGTGAGAGAAAATTCTTAGCAGTTAGAAAGTAAAGTTCAGAAAAATTTGATTATTTTTGACATTCAGCAAAACATATTTAACTCTAATATGGACTGGTTTGCTTCTCTTATACCCCCCATCTTATTCCCAAGTTGATCACCTAACTGTGGGCAAAAAAGGTAAGTACTATATCTCTCTACCAGTTCAGGATTTTTTGCCACTATATGGCACTGATCTTAAGAGCTGTACTAAGAAATTGAAGATATTTATAGTAACACACTGTTTCAAGCTACAAAGGTCCATTATTCATTAGTTATAGGTGAAGAAAAGTTATAAAAATACCTTTCTTTGCCTGTGAATTACATAGCAGAAATGTTTCAGTGTAAAAGAAATAATGTTAAAAGCTACCAGAGATTGGTACTGCCCTTACTAGTATGGCTTCTACCAAAGCTGCTCAGGGCAAAATAGCTGATATTATCTGGCAAAGGTACCATTAAACATTCACAGTTTCCATAGGGATGAATCACTGAATCACTCGGTGATAAAGTTCAAATCATTTGGTTCGCCTTCCTCCTCTGTGATTGTAATGTACTGGTTGAAAGAATATTCCACAGTTATCATGAAACCATCTTCCTGATTTTTACACACTTGAGAGGAATAGTGCTTACAACCTTCTTTTTTTCCTTTATCATGAACAGTAGTTCTAATACATCATTTAAAACCAGAAATTAACATAATTATAACTGTTTCACCTTTACAGCAAACAAAGTCTCTTCGATTACAGATGTATTGATGTGAAAAGGCTCAATCTGTGCTTTTGGCTTGGATCTGAAAAATCTATGTTACTGGTGTGGTATGCAATCCCTTTTCTATTCACACCCTGCTAAATAATTCATGTTCTTGCTAATTTACATGCTGTAGGAGAAAAAAAAACTTAACAAACAAAAAATATAAAAAACCTGAACAAGTTCTGATGCAAACTAGAGAGTCCAAGACAATCTTTTCTATTTCTTTTCCCATCGTCTTACCTGTTGCACTGACTGGACACTCAATTTATATAATTAGATTGCACACCTTTTTAAAATAATTAAAAATATATTAAAATAATATTACCAAGATGAGATCAGTTGCTGCAACGCTACACTTTCACCTGCAACCTCTGGACTTCTAATATTGCATATGACAAAAGGTGACACCCAAGAAATTTCAGATGTTCAAAATCATGTTCTTTTGAGAAGAAATTGGGGAATTAATTCTTAATAGTACATGTACAAACAAGCACCGAATGCAGTTTCTATTTGCACCAGCACATGTACTTTGAAAAGTGTAAAGGCTTGTCACTCTCCACAGAAGCCTGTGTCCAAAAGCTGTGTAATATAGCAAAACCACAGATTATAGCTAGTCACATTACTGCAAATATAAGAGAAGAGTGTGGCTTTCTTGAAGATTTCATTGGTATTGAAGGAACAGAAACAGAATAACCTGGAGAGAGTCTGGATAATGGAAATTGGCACACACACACACACACCCCAGCTCATAATTTTGGAGTTTGTGTTCATAATAGTGGAGAGAAGCTTAAACACTTGGAAGTATATTATGTTTGTAAAGCTATGATACCTGTGGAGGTTGTACGCTTCATCCACACCATTTATGTCTAATACCCTTCATATTGCCTCAGTTTCACAAGACATGTCTGGTGTCTATGGTTATACTGATAAAAACTCATACAATTGAAGAATAGGTTGTGCTGATAAAGCCTCATGTAATTGTGAGCTAAAATAACTTCAGAAAAGTTGAGCTACAGAACACCACTGTGCATTTTTTGGGAAGTACCAGCCTATTTACCTTGTATATCTACAAAGGATGTTTCTCACATTCTCAAGAATCATAGTGTGGACATGAACAAGCAAAGCCTGGTACATGTGAAAACAACATGGAAAGCAGGAAAGTGTTTCTATGGATCAAGTGTACAGGTTGAGGTACTTAATGATATAGATACACCTTGAACTACTTCTAATATGATCTTAAAAAGAGAACTTAAATTCTTCCAATGTATCTCTACTATGAAAGTTTGTGATATTCTTTATATTCAAGCTTATATAGTTTATGAATAATACATATGCTGAGTATGTCAAACAAGTGAGGTTCATAGTCCTTAAGATCTCTAGTAACACACTGTTAATAGGTTAGAGAATCCATTTATCTGCTGGAATACTTGTAAATCTCTGAAAACACATATATCATATAGATCCAAACCTAAACAGTCTTTCCCTTTAGTGTATTTTATCTTAAAAATTCCTCCAGCTTATATCAGATTTTATTTGAAACAATTGCTTCCATGTTTTGTTTGTCATGAACCAAGTTTCCAAATACTCAGCTATGATTCAGAGTGTTTCCATTTTTTGTCCACAGAAAAGAAGTCATGATTTGAGATTAGTATTAATATTAATGTTGGCAACTCCAAAATAAGCTCTTTTTTTTTTTTTTTTTTCCCTTTTCACTCCATTGCTACTAATTTATAAATTTACCTTACAGCTACAGGAGATATAAAATTATTTCAGACAAAGGGTTAAACTACAGCATTCATTTATAAGGATGATTCAACCAAAATCAACAGCGAATTCTACACATTAATGATATAGTATAAGCCAAAATTTAGACACCAAAAACTGACAATACATGGTATATTTCAACTCCGCATGGCAAAGAAGAGATTAAACTTATATAACAACCATGTCTTTAATTATATGTAGTAAATGCAAATGATGTTGAATATAAAAAACATATAATACATTCCTTAGATCAGGTTCTCTTGCTCTTAAATCCTTCATATTCTTTTGCTTGCGCAGCTTCTATTGCAGAAACTTCATGGAAGATCCCCTACACTAAAATAATCATCTGCTTCTCTCTCTCTCTCCCTTTCAATTGTACCAATCCCTGACACAAGGGGAGGCAGCTGATCTCCATTTCAAGCTATGATTTGTGCATAGAGCTTTTCAGAGCTCAAATAAGGCTTGCATAACTTGCTACCATGAAATGGTTATACAGCTGAATTCAATCCTGGTATTTTAGTTTTCCTTGCTTGTGTTCTGAGTGTACATTCACACATACATCCTCATATTCTAATCATATGCTGCCAATCTGGTATTACCAAATTTGGGGATAGCCTCTTTATAAGCTTTGTATCGGTGAACTTACAGTACAAAGTTGTCATTGTAAGCTAACTACAGGTAAAGAAACATCAAGATACTTCAACAACATGTGGTCATGTAACCTTGTAAAGAATTTCCTATTCTGTCAGAAGCAGCCTACTGTTTCCTATCATACTGCATATTTGCTTTCCATACAGTATTGGAGCCTGATCCCACAGTTCATTTATAAGACTGACCAGCTGTGTACATCAATGTATATTTACTCTCAGTAAGGACCGTAAGATTGGATTAATTGTTTAACTATCTGGAAAATTGGCTTCTAAAATTGCATAATAGGGAAACGTGGTTTCCTTTTTTTTCTCTCCAATTTGCATAATAAAGTCTCAGTTATTTCTTCAACAGGTATAGGTGTTGGGCTTTAATGAATAGGCGCCTAATTAAAAAAAGAAAAAAGTGATTCCTTTCTAACAGTGCTGCAGACTTGAATCATTCTTGGTTTTCCTGTATTCACTAATATTATAGAGATCACAGTCTATATTAACAAATAATCTTTGTTTGAATTAGATTGGTTTTATAGATTACTCACCACTTTTATGTATTTCTAAGCAACCTCAGTATATTTGTTTTTCTCAGTTCTGAAAATCATTGAGATGACAGTATAGAAAGGATTATTTTAACTGCAGAATGTATAATTCTTACTCCCCATCTAAGTGTGTACTAGACAGAAAGAATTAAATTAAAATATCCCAAAATTAATATTACTGGCAAGAATAAAAGATATTTCTGCAATAATGGTCGCCCAGAACCATATTTTTATAATTCAGCTACTCAAAACTGAGTCTTAAACTCAGAAAATGTAGAAACAGAATTTTTGATGACTTATTGAAATAAATATATAGAATTAACTTAAAAAAAAGAACATACATTCTAGCTTGTCTTCAGGTCTTCCTCTTTCTAGCAGTGACAAATAGCAAACAATATCTTTCAGCTGGATCATGTCTGGTAAATGTAAGTTGGCAGGAGTAGGAGGTCGGGATGCAGAGCTACCTTTGTTAAGTCTCAGACCTGGAAATGACACATAGCTTTTGTTACTCGTAACATATGATATGAGCAGAAAATGAAAACATAACTCTGGCATACATGCATCTTTGTCTTATGTGAATCTCAGATAACTTCTTAATGTAAATATAAATGTGGAGTTTTAAACAATTCATGCTAATAATTTATCCAGCAAAGGCAGAATTTGAATGATAGTGAGGTTTTAAAATAATATATTGATAAAGAAAACTATTGGGGGAAAAAAATTAATTATGGGAATGGCATAACCCTTTTTTGTGTGTGTGCTTTTGTTGTTGTTGTTTTTCGATTTGTGTTGATATGATGTCATCTGACTACAAAAACATTTGGTGAATATTTTTATTCCGTTACATTACATGTTAATTTAAGTATTAAAATAAACCCTGTCCTATGATTCTATGATTCAATGCTTCAACTGCTTCCTTTTCCTTGTAGAAGCTTCATATAACTTATAGATTAACACCAGCTACAGTAACTTAAGTTTTAGCATCAAAGAAAACTCTGGTAATACCCAAGTGTGTAGTCCTCCCAAAACAAAGACACATGTGTGTCAGAGCAACACATATTTAAAATATGGAAGCCTTAGCCACAGAATACTATGAAAACAAACATAGAAATAATAGTAATAATAAATATTAAATAAGGTTCATAGCAATTGCTCAAACATTGTGACCAAGAGCAGTTCCAGTGTACCATCTGGAATACAAGTTTCATCATTGCCAAATGTTTTCTTTCAAGAGAATATTAATCAGTCCTGATTATTTTACTGGAATCTGCAAGACCAATAAATAGAGGAAAAATGGGGGAAGACAGGACAACACAAAGAAAGCAGTTATAAAACTTTCTTTACAAGTTTGTTACTTTTCTCACTGACTTCAGTCACATTTAAGATGAAAATTTACAAAAGCATTTACTGCTCTTAAATATTATCTTTAACTAACTCAGAATAGATTTATCATTGCACACATAACCTGCATATATAATTTCTCTTATCTACTTGTCTTGGACAAAGCAATTACTGTAGCAAATGAAAAGAGAATTCTGATGCGGCTTTTTCCCCCCTATTTTTGTCCTGAAAAATTTCATAATAATCTGAAGACATTTTTCAAAGGTCTACTGAAGTACACACTAAAAAAAATAATAATCAGTAAATAAGAGCAAATTGACATATAGAAAACGTATCTTTGAATCAAGTTCTTGTTCATGGTTTCAGGCAGATAACAAACACTAAAAGTAAATATTTAAACAAATAAGAAGATTTCATAGGGCAATGTTCTACTAAATGAGCTTGCATGTCAGTTAAGTTCCCCTAAAATTAAGATACTATAAAATGTTAATTAAGATGCTAGCTTTAATTACATAAGTTACACAAACGGTTCACATTCCAGTCTTAAATAATCTTATGTACAGAATAAGAAGTAGTATAAAACATCGGCTAACTCATCTCAAAAATGTAAAGTCCTGTTATCCAAATGAAAACGCATAAAAATTTTAAGGGATCTTCTAGCTTATCACCACCTGCAAGATCCAGGTTAAAGTATTTTTAATGAGAGGTGGGAGAGGGGTGGCTGCAATGTGCTAACTTACAGATGTCTAACAGTGCTGCTGCTTACCTGGCATTTGTTTCCATTTCTCTTCAGACACTTTAACTGAAAATACAATTTTTAAACAGACATGAGTGGACAAAGAGACATTAAATTAAAAATGGACATACCAGAGAGATATATGAACCCTGCTACTTTCCTTTTCTAGCCCTCATGTATCTTTCCATTGTCCAAAAGAATGTCAAACATTTCTGACAAATTTGTTTCCTAGTATGGTCAGGCTTTTCCACTATTTATAACATTTAAAAATTAGTAAATATCCTAAACTGAAGGTTTCTGTAATTTTCATTTGCACATCAAAGTGTACCAATGCACACCTTCCCCCTTTACATGCTAGAAATTATAAAGATGTAACATGTAGTTTAAAGCTCATGGAATTGCATTATAATATGAACAGTATCTTTTCAAGCACAAATAACTTTTGCATAACATGAACTGAATTTTCTCTCCAAGCACGTTTTGGATATAGCAATTTATCACA
The DNA here is from genome assembly GCF_000690775.1 of Eurypyga helias. NCBI lineage: Eukaryota > Metazoa > Chordata > Aves > Eurypygiformes > Eurypygidae > Eurypyga > Eurypyga helias. Next base: position 11,182 of record NW_010255452.1, on the reverse strand, counting down.
GTGTCCTTCTTATACACTAAATACATATGGAAGACTATTAATATGGTCTCACGTTATATTATGTTTAATGTCCTTACTAAAAGAAAAAATGAAGATTACTTACAAGTTGGGAAAAGTGAGTAAAGGAATAAAAAATGTTAGGAGGTAGAATTAAAGTAAGAATCTTAGTATACAGTTTAAACAACAACAAAAGCATCCATAATAATGATGAATATTATTACGACTATTATAATTATTATTAAATTTCTACCACACATAAGAAGAAAAACTATTAGAGAAAATACAGTGAACATGAAAAAAACCTGTTTTGGGCTTATACTGGGCAGAATTTTGCTGTAAACCTGACAATGACTTAAAAACATCTGTTACCATTTCTACATATGAAGTGTCAAAACAATAGGTATACAATAGAAATACAACAATAGAATGACAAAAGATGATTTTTAAATACAATAGTACTCAGACAACATATGTAAAAATACAGCATAATAAATAAATCTGCATCACTAAATGGCAGCTGCTATTGGAATTTTCAAACAAAAAGCATAAATTGTAAAAGACTAATTCTTAGTGGCCAATAGAGTAGGTGTTTATTGTTGATGTTACTTGTTGATGAAAACTTCAAAGAAAAAATTGAAAGTAACAGAAGTGGAAATGAAACTGTGCTGCTGAGATTTTATAGACAATGTAATCTATATTCATAGCTGAAAAAAATGCAATGCTGAAAATTTATGACATCCAAAATATACCATGCAGCACACAACAAAGAATACATTGAGACATACCCTTAGAGATTCTGTTGCAAAGCACCTTTAAGACCTGAATCATTGGTCTAAATGACTTACCCAAACCTGCGAGTAAGTATGTATCAGAGTTATTAGTAGCAATGGAGGGGTTTGAGTACTCCACACAACTAATTACACCATAATCTACTCAGCCTACTGCTCTGAACATGGAACCAGTCTAGATAACTAATAACAAAAGCCCAAGAAGTTGGAGATTTACACAACAGATATTTGTGGAAGGAGATAGGTCCATGGCAGTTCTGATTAGAAAGGATAAAAAAAAGGTACCTAAAGAACTCACTTCAAATGAAAAAGAAAAAAAAAATCATACTCTCGATGTGCTAAGCAAGATTTGTTAGCAGAAAATGGTTTTTTGGTTAAGTCTAATAACAGTTAATGAACATTATATATATAAACAGTTATATAACAAAAGATGATAATGTAATAAGATTTTTTTCGTTTGGTCAGTTGGTTGGTGTATTTTTTCCAGAAAATATAAAGGTAAGAAGTGAAAATAACAGCTACTATAAACTTCAAGAAAGAAGAATAACTGAAATCTATCTATTTAACATAGTTGAGAACAGCATGCACTAAAAAGAAAAAAACAGGTCAGACTCCATGGGTGTTATCAGAAACCCTATAAATAGTATTGTACACTAAGGCATCTATGGAAATCTAATGCTTGGTATCTGCAAGAAGAGGTAACATTTCAGCTAGTAGCACTTGTACCAAATTCAAACTTCTGGATGAGTTGCAATTTCAAGAGATCTAATCTTCATATAAAGAATTCAAGTGATTAAGGACCCATCAAACCATTTGGTAACTTGCTCTAAGCGCTTGGTTATCCCAGCCATTTAAAACATGCAATCTATTTCACTAAATTAGCTAGTTACTGTATTTTGATGAGTCCCCAAATTGCTCAAGTGCTAAAACCAAATATTTCAAATTAGGAAGGTAACCTTTAATTTCTTCTGCAAATTTTCTTCGAAAATTTTCTACAACTTTGTAAGCTGACAGTTTTTAACACTATTTTGCATGGAATTATTTTAACATGTTACATCCTCTGAAGTCAAAATCACTTTTAATAAAAAAGTTCAGGTTAGCATGAAAATTTCAAACTTCTTTAAAGACGACCCTTACATTGGGAAAAGAAATACTGTTGACACTTACAGGACATTTAAAATATCAGTAGCTGCTAAGTATGTAGGATTACTAATGGCAGTATCACACCTAGACATTTAAAGGAAGCAGCAGTAACTGGGCACAGAAACTGTAAAGCAAAGGCAGGACCCTCCTGCCTTTGATGCTCTGAAGGTTTCTAAGTGTTTATACAGTAGAGTAGGCAGCAAGATCATGTAACCATAGCAACCCAATTAGCATTAATATGACAAAGACCATCCACTTGGTGTCTCAGCTGGACCATTATTGTGAATTAAAAAAGACAAAACCATTTAATTGATTTCTTTTCACAATATTTCTTGTTCTTGATTGACTTAGTTTCTTCAATTTCAAAAATATCAGAACAACAAATAAATACATATAGTTTAGAATTCCATATATTTGCAGCTATGAGAGTAAAATAGCAGGGGGAGGGAAACTTCAGCTCTTTTATTACTTTGATTTTACTACTTACCTCCAGGAAGGTGCTGCGATTTGTTTTTTATTAATGGGCTGCAGTGTGAGATTTTGTTGCTAAATGATGTAAAAAGATGCTCAGTGAAATCATCCGGTAACTCTGCCTCCAGAAAAGTCTTCATGAACAGCCTGAATCCCTCTAAATCAATTGTCTACAGTGGGGGGAAGAAGAAAGTATTTTGCATTGTTCATTTAGCAAAAACTTGCATGCTAATCCATCAAATAATATTCTGTTAACAAAAATTTTAGACTGACTTTGAAAACACTGATTTCTGAAATATAGCCTGGCCTATTCTTGAGCGTGACTGATTATTGAATTAAGCATTACTCTGAAAACTCACAGTATTGCTACAACAGCCCAGGGCACAGTGTAAAATAACCCAGAGTAAATTCAGAGCACTTGTACCAGGACCCTGAAACCAAATTCCATTGTTTCTAATTTCTTGATTAATATATGGCTTAACAACACATATAAAACTGCAACCAAAGGTACCTAGGGAGCTCACAGGGATATACCTAGCAAGTCTTAGCTTTTCCCATAATTAGGCAGACAATAAGCAGGGGATTTTTGGATGCCCACTTCAGAAAATTGAAGGCCTCTTGTCTTTTCCTAGACAGCAACACATTTTGCAAAATTTTCAGTGTCTAAGTGCCTTTGGAATCATAGTTACAGTAAAAATAATTTTAACAATTACTTTAATATCATTTCAAAACTTTGGAGTAGGGATTTCTCTCCCTCTGACTTTTTTTCAGTTGTATTTATGAGAAGAAGATATTTTTATTTCCACATGAAATAAGGTGTTTCTCATGAAGACAAAGACCTACCTGCCCCAGGGTAATATTTTAAATGTGTAGCACTGTTCTTCTTAAGCACCAGCAACACAGATCGCAGAATTTGACCGATCTTATGCAAGTCATTATTATTAGGAACGCAAACTTGGCAAGAGGGTATCTATGCTACGCTTCTAATCCAGAACACCTCAACTGAGAAAGAAGTTCAGTGAAACTTTTAAAAATCTTACCCATTGAACATCAAAAAATACCAGAGACTGAAAAACTTACTGCCTCCACAAGGTTCAAACTGGGCATAAAATGCAAATAATCACCTTGGACATGGACTATCTTTGTCTCATCATAGAGTTGCAGCAATTCCCTGTCACTTCGGAAAACCATACACTGTTCCGCTCAGGCTACAAACTTTATGTTTTTCCTCAACAATAAAGTCACTAACATTTACTTTATCATTTATACACAAAGAAACCACAATGGCAAAAGGATTTGTATCACCATCCAAGTAAATTGATAATTAGTTTATACTATATAAATGTAATTTTTATCTGCAAGCATAACAAATACATTAATCACAAAAACAACTAAATTTAACAATGTGAGATTGCTTTGTTAGATTGTTCATCAATGAAACCTTGTCTTAGCTATTTCATTAAACTGCAAACTGGAATAACCAAGTGAAAAGTGAGAACAGAAAACCAAATTATAATCCCATTTAAGTTAAGGTTTATAGATGGACATGTAAAATATCTCAGTATTACATAAACCTTTTTATTATTATTATTTACATTATTTGTGGATTTTATGTTTATACTACTAAAAATATTCCTTTAGTTTACAGCTATCTTAACTTTTTAAGCTGCTGCCTGAGTAATTTTGGTCCACCAAGCTGCCAGCAATAAACTAAATCCCTAATGTTACATTTTTTCCATTTATGGCCACCCATTTATGGGTAGAGATTTGAATTGATAAATAAGGTTAAAATCATGTGTTTCTTTCTTTCTGAAGACTCTCTTTCTCAAAGATGTTTAAACTTTTCAGTATTTCTTAAAGATGGTCAGACCACCACTTAACCCAGTGTTATCCAAAGCAAGTGTTCCAAAATGCCTTATATTTTCTGGCCAGGAAAAACAATAGATATTCAAGTAACACATGACTTGGTTGCCATGTCCATTTATTATATTTGACACCCTGACTGCCGCTGATTAGAGTGTTCAGCAAAAGAAAAAAGAACGTGGGTGGTTGTTCTACAGGGCTGTTCTACAGTCAGATTTCTTCAGCTGGAAGTGCTTTATCCTCCGCTCTAACATACTCTGTGATCTCTATTCCCCAAGGAAGCAGCAACATTCATATAACCAGAGTTCAGATACTGCACATGCAAAAGTTTTTAGAGGATATACTGAAAGTTAGTTGGGAGCTGGTGACTTGAATACGCATCATTGATGTTTCTAATAGCCCAAATTGTAGATGCAAAAACACATGCTGTATCAAAAGAATGTGCAACAGTCCTGCCAGAGGAGATATATGCGTAAAGCCCCATATAGGTTTCTTGCCTATATGAAAAAACTCACAGAATACATGATCCTAATACTCCATAACTCAAAAACATTTTCAAGAGGACCTAACATACTTGGTGCAGATTATCCTATTAGAACTGAGCTCTAAAGTAATACAGTCATTTCTGGAAATTTGTTTTTGTAAATGTATATACAGTAAATAACAGAACTGAGTTAGACTACAGCAGACTTAGGAGTACGTTAGGTTATCCATCTAGCTTTCCAATGAAAAAGGGGTAAAATTTCTAAAAAGGCTCACTTTTAAATTACTTTCAGTGCTTTCTCTATCATCTCTCTCTCACTGTAATATACATAAACCATTACATAACTGTAGAAAAATGGAATAATATCTTAAAAGAAATCCTGTGAGGACCACTGTAGAAGGCTTAGAGGTGTTAGAGTATTATCACCAAGTAGAGGTTTTAGTATTGAGTATGGTTCATTTAGAACACTTAAAGATGCAAAACATTTGCTCATCTTAATTTAAAATAACTTTCACAGAAGAAAGAACAACACACAATATCATTAGCATTTCTCTATTCTGCAATTATATAGTATTTTTCTTTTTTCCCTCATGGAATTTTACAGTCCTAAAATATGAAACTGCTTCAGTAAATAATGACCCTTCCTCTAATTACCAGCATTTCCCCCCAAACCCATCCCCATCTACTTTTCAAAGAAACCACACAACACTTTGTTAACCAAAAAGACAAAAAACCCCAAACCAAACAAACAAAAAACAAACCCGAGACATTAACTTTCCACACTAACAAGGATCACGCTCACTTTGCTATGTAAACTACAGTATCTTCCTTTTAAATCTCACTGTCATATGAGAATTTATCAGAAGAAAAGTTCAATAAATTTTGCTATGGTTTGAAAATACTTTATTTCTCTTAATGAATTCACAAGCATTAGTTAAACAGTTCAGATTGATAATACCAGAATAATATATAAACCATAATGGTGGATGTTGTTTTCTTAAGCACGCAAGTTAATTGCTTAATTTTCAACAGTTGCTTGGCTTCCAGAAGCTCCAGTTGAATTCAAATGAACCTGAGAAAGAAGTATTTGGCATTTCAGAAGGCATTTTCCATGATGCTTCCCAAGTGAGGGGATGAGAGAGTGAGAGGATGTACCAAACTGACTACAATGAACCTGGCACATGAATTAATTAATTCAATTTCACAAGAGACTATCAGGGCATGGGGAGATTATGATCACAAGTTTAGGGATCTCAGGAAAATTTGCAACAGGGAGATATATAAAGACATGGTTGAAGCAGCCAACAGTTACTCCTGAAAGAACTCACATCATTTAGCTTAAATCTTCTGAGGAGTGAGGGAGAGGATGGGTTGGGAAGGAAAAAAGTCTGTGCTGTTTTAGCTTTGATTCAAATAAAAGGTAGCAAATGCCTTGTCTGTAGGTCACAACAGGGTAGGTGTTTTCATATTAATCATATATATCTAGAATACGCTTCTTATATTAAACAATTGATTATTGGAGATCCTTTTCTTATGTCTTACAAAATTAAACTTTACAAAATAAGACTTTATAAATCTTTATAATCTCCTATATTATTGGATAATAAAAATTCATTTGCTAATGAAACATTTTGATATAAACCCAGAGAAGTACTCATTCAAAAACACCACTGAGTTTCAGCTAATTTAAATAATATTTTTAGAAGCCATTCTTAATATTATAATTTCCTATTTATAGATTTTATCAATGTTTCCAATTACCTGAAATTCAAAACCAAGGTATATATCCACATTGGAGAAAAGAAAGGGACAGAAGACAGATTCAAAACTGCACTTACAACTTTTAAATTCTTTTTAGCACATAAAATGTATCAACCATTAAACACCTTTTAGCTTTTGTGAAAGCAAACAGGAAACTGAACTCGCTATGACTCAGTGCAGAGGAAAATTAAAAACACGCATATTTTTTACATGATAAATTGTCAGGGAAAATCCAGAGCATTTAATTAACTAGCCACAAAATTTCAAAATTAATCTCAGCACTAAACTGCCAATCCATAAGTATTGTTTTCCTGTAAGCTCTCCCCAAACATATCCATACAATCAACTGAAAATGAAGCAGCAGACCAGTTTATAAAGAGCTTTAAACCACTGACCAACCACAGAAAGAAGGTTCTGGATTTGCCACACTGCATCCAAATACATAAGACAACAGATTTACAGAGGATGGAATCCTAATATATCTTTTAAGCCTTTATTAACTGTACCTATTCATTAATACACTGTAATAAGACATGACTTTTAATTCACATTGTGCAAAGAAACATCTTATTCAATTTTATAACTGTAAAAACAATCATATAATTACAGTCTAATGAGAAAAATATGGGTCAGTTCAGAAAAGGAATGAAGATGCCTAAAGCTGGACAACACTCTTACATCAATGCCCTTAATTCATACTGGGACCTTAAAGGACTCTTCCAAGTGGTACTAGTCCATAAAGCACTTACGAGTTGATAAACGATTTAGGTTTTTTACTTTAGCTTCCTAAGGTTTTGAGAGATTTCTTTCTGAACATGAACAAAAATGTTAAAATCTTCACTAGACTGAAGGTTTCATAATTTGCTTCACATCTAAGACAATTAGGGTATACAAACCTGTGTTATCAGGTCTCACCCCCAAAAAAAACAAAGGCACTGTATACCAAATGCAAGGGAAACCACCATTTCATTCTGAAAGCACAGAGAAAGTGACAGATATTCCTACCTTTTGAGAAAAAACCAAACCTCATGGTAAAAACACCTCCTCAGTGTGGGTTACCCTGGCTGAATTCCCATCTTTATCTAGGGAAATTCAAACCTGTATCTTTTTCTCTAGAGAGTATCCAAATATCAGAGAAGAGCTGGAGATTCACTGAGGAAAAAAGAGGTTTCTGTATGTTTATGCACACAAAATTGTTAAATATTTACTTGTAAAAGTGTTACTGAACAAATTACTGAAATAGTCCTTTAAATAAGGAGGTGATCTGAATATGTTTAAGAGGTCAGAATAGTCAAGAAAATGTATCAAAACATATCAGAATGTTTCAGCTGTTAGGCAGTACTTCTGGACACATGGAAGAATTTAAGGTGCCTAGGTAAGTTTTACAGAAAATGACTGAGACTTTTTTATTTATTTTCTTTTTTAAAGTGCCATACCAGTGTTGGGTGCTAACTTCATTCAAAGTGGAAGTAATCCATTTTGGATCTAAGCCTATGCTAAAAGAAACAGAATAAATTTAAGTATACATACTATTATATACAGTATTACTTACTAAATGAAGCTGCAAACAACAACTTGTTCAGAGAGGTCCATCAGTGCCTCTGGGACTGTAACACATCTTCTCACATTGCTGTATATATTTTACAATTAATTTTTTGAAAATATGCATTAGTCCAAAACACTTAACAGGTGGGTTGTTTGGTTTTTTGTGTGTGTGTGTGGTTTTTTTTTTTTAATGTTAATGCCATGAATATATTACATACAAAAAAAATCCATTGGTCTAAATAATTTGCTATTAATTTATGTTTAGGAATAGCAGAAACAGTTTTTATAACAGTGAAACAAGACAGACTAATAGGTCTTATTTCCATATACTATGAGAACATTGCTGTTATGATGTCTGACTAAGCTAATATAGATGGATTTGCCCAGACCTTCAGTTTCATCTGAATTCACCCTATTAAAGAACACATACTCAACCATTGTGTTGTGGTGGAAATTTTTCTGAAGTTTATGGCATCCTTCACTTTACAAGTAAGCCACAAACAGAGTCAGGATATGCTCTGCCAACTCCCATTACTTTGAAGAAAAGTCCTTCACTCAAATAGCCCTTTAAGAACCAGGATTAAGCAGAAATAATTAGGCTAAGAATTCTCCTCATAATAATATTCCTGAAATAAGATAATAAGATCAGTTACTAAAGGAAGTCAGTTACAATGTCTTACAGATACTGTAAAATATACGAATACAATATTAAAACAACACTAGCTATATGGATATACCATGTGGCAGCCACAAAATATAATACCATATAGCACCTAATTTGTCTAAACTAAAAATCTGGAGAGAGAGAGAGAGAGAGAGAGAGAGAGATATGATGCCACTTACAGACCGGCGTATGTGAGGAGGTAACATCTGAGCCAGGCAGGCACAGGGTGAAATAGCAGTGACTATCAATCCTTCTTCCAAACTCATTAGTTCTACTGCAACTCTGTTCCTTCTTCTTTTCCTCCGTTCAGGCAGCAGCCAAGGAGGCACCACTGGGTAAGTTTGTATGGGGTTGGGAGGGAGGTTAGAAATGAGGTACAGACCCCATATTTGGGCTCTTGAAAGATTTCAACCACATCTAAAGGCAACCTACGTGCAGCAGCTGCCAGATACGATTAAGGAAAATGGTGATGGAGCAGATAGGAAGAGGTTTTTAGAGTTATAAGGAATAGTCTGCGCTCAGTGGAAGAACTGAGGTAAGATCTAAAAGAAAGTCCCTCCATAGAACACTGTATTTCCCTCTTCCCTGGCTGCTAAAATCTTCTGGGGAACTCCTTAATGTCTTTGACCAAGCATTCTGAGATGTTCTCTTATTTTTCTATCATAATACATTTAAAAAGCCAATTCTGTAGAAAATTCTTTAGCCTGGGCTTTTATTCTCCCTCTCCACCCCAGGAACGTGACCATTAGTGTATCCTTTTCCACATACCACAGGAAATCCTATGACAGAACAGGAAGCACACATAAAAAGACATATACAAACAAACGAGAATCATTGAACTAGAAAAAAAAATGTTACTAAGGAATCTTCACTGCAAAGAGTTGGAAGTCACGAGGAGATTAAAGTCCTGATAACTGACAAGACAAATCATAATTTCAGGATAAACGACATTTTTCAAGTGTTTCCAAGACGACACGGATCACATTGACTAAAGAATTCGCAACTCTGAAGAAACAAAAATATTAACATTAGTTTTGGATTTTTATAGGTATTAAAATTATCACTTCATTCACAGTTAACAAAGTTGTCTGGAATTTTATTCTCCTGTTTTTGCACAGAATATTATAAAAATGACAATAAAGTGACCTGCGTTTGCCACAGTCGTTTCATGACCATTTGCACATTTCTTTGCAGTTACCCCATGCATCTCAGATATGTGATGAGAAGCTTTCTTTTCCAAAGAAAGCATGGACCAGATGATCCTTGTGGTCCTTTCCAATTCCATGAGTCTATGATTTTTTTTCACCTTACTAATACCATAATGAATGCATATATCTATATTCTTTCTATGCTTTACCAATAACATAAAGTTGAGTTCTCATTTCCCATTTTTCAGTTTCTTCTGACCTCCAGATTCCCAGAATGTGCAGGACTCCAAGAAAAAAGAAATGGAGATGAATCTATGCTTAATATGCTCTAAAAAATCTCCAATTACTATGATAAGAGTTCTGTTTCTTCTCAAGCACTCACTGATAAATATATTACACTAATTTAGTGGTAGTTCATAGTGGGTGAGTCAAAATCTCAGGAAAAACAGGAATTGCTACTCATTTCTAACTAGCAACTAAGACTATGCCTGGAAAAATAAGAATTTCAGATGACTTCTAATTTTGTATCAGACATACATAGACCAATACTCAACTGAAAATGCAGCACTTGCTCAGGTCTCCAATTGTGCTGGTTTTGGTTGGGGTAGAGTTAATTTTCTTCATAGCAGCTATTATGGGGCTATGTTTTGTATTCATGATGAAAACAGTGTTGATAATACAGGAATGGTCGCAGGACGGGGAGCACAGGTGGTGTTCTCCTCCATCCCCTTAGCAGCAGGGAGGGACATTGAATGGAATAGGAAGGCACACCTAATCAATATGTGGCTCAGAGGCTGGTGTGAACGGTGGAACTTCGGGTTCCTTGAGCACAGGGAGGTTCATAGGACATCAGGCCGGCTGGCGGCAGATGGTCTCCAGCTGTCTCGGAGAGGAAAAAGGATGCTTGCCCATGACTTGGCAGGGCTCATTGATAGGGCTTTAAACTAGGTTGGAGGGGGGAGGGGGACAAAACCAGTAGGGACACCAAGAAACACCCAGAGCCTGGAGAAGATTCACTGCTCACCAGGAGAACACTTGGCAGGCAGAAGAGAGGAATACTAGATGCTCCAGTCTGCAAGCCAGCTTCATCGGGAGCCCACCTTAAACGCCTCTATGCGAACGCAGGGACCATGGGGAATAAGCAAGAGGAGCTGGAGGCCTGTGCACGCATGAGGGGCTATGACCTCATTGGCAGTGTGGAAACGTGGTGGGATGGCTCCTATGACTGGAGCATCAGAATGGAAGGATACAGGCTCTTTAGGAAGGACAGGCAGGAGAGACATGGGGTTAGGGGGTTGCGCTCTATGTCAGAGAC
>NW_010255451.1:0-5767 GCF_000690775.1 Eurypyga helias | reverse complement strand
TTCTGTGGTTCTATGATTCTATCACATACTGTATTTTCATAAATATACGTGTTCCTTTTTCTAGTTGAGAAGAAACTAATTTTACGTGTGAGAAGACTCCTTTAGTTTTACTTGGATTTCTTGCAAACTGATTGACAATCTCCAACTTTGAAGATGTTCACAACTTTTGTAACTTCTATTAAAGAAGAAATCAGACTCACTAATATTCCAAATAAGTTCAGTTTCATTTCAATCTTTCTAGTTAATATTGTTGTGAGAAAGGGAAATTGAATTCCAAGAGTCATTTAACAGTTATGTCTGATGTCACAGAACTAGAATATTTCTGTCAGAAAGATCAGGACCTTGATTTATGATTTTCATTTAGTTGTAATTAATTGAAATGCAATTTGAAATTCTATAACTTTGAATTCTTTCAGAAGTGTTGCTGAGAACAGATATAGTTCTGTGTTAAAGGCCAAACTTCTTAGCTGTTATCTTATCTTGTCTTGTTTTGTCTTCTTGTATCCTTTCCTCTCCTCTTCAACTCGAGGCAGTTGGAAATTAGAAGAAACTTAGGGAAACATTGAGGAAATACTCTTCTAACGAGTCATTTCCTTACTACCCAGGTCATTACAACAACATATAATACCTTGTTTTGTCTTTTCATATATATGATACTAAGGGACCTTTAATAGTGTTTGAAATTACTATTCAATCTCATAAATTACCTTTGTTTGGTAAGGTAAGAGAAAATTAATTTATATGGGCCTACTTCAAATGGTCAAATATTTCCACTTACAGAGTAAAATACAGACACTTTTTGTAGATTTTAATCTTGTAGAAAAGTTTATTAGAGTATGTGAACAATGCAAGCACTGTGAATAAAACAGATATATAGGTTTCCTCTATGACCAAAAAAAGATGTAAATATTCTAAGAAAGTATTTTGTCCCATCCTAAAATCAGTATCAAAGGAAGTGACATTTTCAGAACTAGTCTCTAGGCCATATGCTTAACTTTTTTTAAAAGACTAAGTGAGACAAAAATTAGTGAGACAATTAAAAACTGACTGCTGAAAACCTAAGATGTTGCAGACACATCTGCACCATTTTTCAGACCATATTTTAACTCCTGAAAAATAAACCTTTATTATTGATCAGTGTCTTTAGAGTGCTGACATCAAAACTGAAGAGCCTTGTAACAAACTCATTATCATGCTATGTTTATAAGAACTCCACCTGTTTTTACTCTGAAATTTGTTATGCATCAAAAGATCAGTTTACAGGCTTATCCATTGTATCTTGTTTGGAGGATCCTATTTTCCCATAATAGAATAGTGATACTTCCAGGACAAACACTGTCTTCAAAAAAATTGTTTAATAAGTGACTTAATCCTGGGAAGTTCCGTTGTCAAAGAGAAGGGAAAAAATGTTGCCGTACAAATTAATTCCCTCCTGCAACAGTGGGAAAATAGAGCTCTAAGACAAACCCACAGATTGGTGGAGTAGCACCCTTCCTTTACTCCCAGAATATAAAACTCAACATTTCACTTTCAACTATACTCTTGTTTCTAGATTTCAATGACATAGTAAGCTTTCAAGAGAAGCCAATCAGATGTTTTAATCCTAGATAAATTGAAAATTACACAAATAATAAGAAAGTAAATGAAGTCCAGATCCGTGAAAGAACTTGAAAAAATCTTAACTTTAAACACATAAAAGGCTATTGGATTATTAATATATTTTATTGGGTTGGGTATCAAGAACCAGTCACACACAAATAAACCTTGAATAAATATTCAAGATGTAAAAATAAATATTTCAGTAAATGGCAGAAACTTGTCACAAAATCTCATAATAACATCTGTTTGTAATTCAACTGGAATCCAATCACAAATTCCTATTTCAACTTGCAAAGTACCTCTAGAAGAATGGCTCTGATCCTCTCTGTACTAATGCAACTTAGTATCTGTCAGTTCAATGATCAAGTGGCTTAAGGTCTGATATAATATTGAAAAGTTCATATTCTGTGTGTTTATAAAAATATGTATAAAGAGATATAAAATATTTTATATCATAATGATATAACTATAATTATATGTATATAGGTATTTATATATATGGACCTCACTTTCTAGCACACGTGTTTTGTACATCAGAGTTGTTCGTTGTTGAATTTAATCAGTTACTTATTCTTTTGATACTCTAACTTCTTAGTAAGTGGGATATTTATGTAGCTATGTTCTAGAGTGAATGAACGTCATAAAGCTGAGCCATTATTCATCCTGGAAGAAGTGTGTGGATTGTTCGCCTGAAAATCAGCAACGCACCACCAAAATGCAAAATCCCTTAGAATGTTAAAATGTGCAGTTCCAAACTGTGACTCATAAAAAAAAATTACATAGGACTACTTTTCAATTATAGTAAATATAAACTTAACAATTTACAGAGGTTTAGGAACCCTTACACTCAGTACTTGCCAAGTAGAATTAAATTTCCAGTTAGATATTTGCTGTTCAGTGTTATGATAACATTGATTCAGATGGGTACTAATGATGTCCAAGTATGTTGACATTTGCCTGCACTGAAAATTCAATCCAGAAAACATTAAAAAATAACTACAAAGGCTTTTTACGTACATATTTTCACACACATGGGAAAATCTGATTGACCTCCTGTTAAAATTAAAGGCCTAGCATAATCCATGGGTATGAATGTTCATGTCTTTTATTTTACACTCTTACTATATTTTTATTTTAGAATTTATTCCCCTATTTTTAAATTTCTCCCGTAATTTCTTTATTTTTTTCCTCAAATGCAAAAAAAAAAAAAACACACAAAACCAAACCCAAACATATTTGCTCAAACTTGTTCTTCTCTTTTATGTCAAGTACTTCTATATATTTTTTCTCTTACTGTTTTCCTTTCACTGTAAAGAAAAAATAAAACTGTCGCTATAAAAATGTTTCAGTTTCTCAAAGCAAAATATTTAGACTCTTTCCACACTGAAGTTCTGTCAGAAAGTTTTGCTGAAAATGACATATTTCTGTAGATGTGAAAATTTCATCTAAATTGCTTTTTTTGACAGAAAGCTGCTCAGTCCAAAAAAAACCCCATCCACTGTATCTAGTGTTTCTCAACAGCTTGTCTTTGTTTCCCTGTATGTCAAGGACAGCACTGGAAAAGGAGATCAAATCCTACAATAATCTCTTCTCAAGGATATGCCTCTCTCACTACTGAATTTGCTTTACTTGATCATTTTTTCTCTCTGGAAACTCATAAATCTTTCATTCTAGCTTACATTTTGTCCCACTGCAACTGGGTGGACAAAAGGACTACTTGGCAAACCACTAATCATGCTTTTCTCCAGCTTAAGGGTTTTCCATCTTGTAAAAACAAACTGAGCAACCTGTATAGACACATCTCATTAAATTTTGCCTGTCAGCAGACTACAAGCAGCTCTTCAGTTTGATGTATGGAAGCCCTGTGTCACGAGAGCTTCTTTTGTGGTCAATAGAAAATGTAATGAGATTTTTTTTTATTATTAATATTATTTTTATTTTTGATACCTCCAGTGGCACTGAGTCATCTCCATTAATGTAATAGGGTGGGCTTCTCTGTGTAGATCTGTATTAATAAATTAGGTGACAAACACTTGGGATTTAGAAGTAGTTGATCATCTGTACCATTAGTGTGTTAGATCTGTGCCCGGGATTTTCTTGGTTTAGGCCAGTTCATCCTTTCCTAGATTATTCCCAGGATGGATGGTTGGTTCACATGGGAAGGGACATGGTTGTTTCACTTCTCTGTCCCATTTCCTATTTAGGAAGCAAAAAGATTTCAAAGGTTTGGCATCTCCAACCAGACTATGTCAGCTGGCTTTACTATTGAAGAATAGTCCCTGGCACTGTTTGGTTGATTATTAACCTCTGAATCAAGCTCCTAGGACAGCCAGACACTTATTCTTTGATAGTTCAGAGACTTAATTAGATATCTTAGTTCATCTGCTCTGATGTTTGCAATTAATTATTTTCAAGTCTGCTCAGAGCCAGTCACTGGAACAGCATAAGGGTAGTCTTACAAAGAGGTAGTGGCATAAGTAAATAGATAACAGGTTAGCTGACACTTTCATCACAAAAAGCGAAAAGGGAGAAAGGAAAAGATGCCCAGAAAAAACATTGGTCTATTAAAAGAAATATGGTTTTGGACCAGAAATGCAGTTGTCAAACTAGAAATACTAAGTGGTATACCCACCATTTAGTTTTAATTTTTTCAGATGTATTTGCACTTCCAGAGTCCAGATTTGGAAAAACTAATTTTGTAGACAACTGTGTTTAGTAGAAATAGTAAAAAATATAGTTGCTACATCAGTCCTATTTCTGCAATATTGATTTGTTCCCTTAGAAGAGAGAGAAAAAATAATAATACAGTGAGCAGTTGCATATTTTCTCAACCTTTGTTTTTTTCGGAATATGACTATGTTATATATAAATATACAGTAAACAGACCATTAAAATAAGTCAGAATACAGACAAGGATCATGTTTCAGCATAATGGGAAAGAATACTTCACCAGTAATCTTTAAAGTAGAAAACTGACGGCATTTCATAAAATAACTAATATTACTTTCTAAAGTATGCTCCTCACTCTAAGCTAGAGTCCAGCAAGTGGCCATATGAGGCCATAGAAAAGAGATATACGTTGCCCCAAGCAAGAAGAATTTGATTCCTAGATATCAAAGCAGTTTCACTTCATATCTTAAAATTTCTCTAAGCTATACTCTTTGTTTTGTTTTGTATTATTTTGTTTTGTTTTGTTTTAGAATACTCTGGCTGCCTAAAGTTTTTGTCTTTATATATTTATGATTTAACCTTCACATAAATACCGTAATGGAAACGTACTCAGTCCTGAAAGAATGTCATTTTATCTGACATAAAACATTTTATTAACATTTTATTTTTCTTCCTTTTTTCTCCTTTGACTTGGAAATTTTTAATAACATACTGTTTATTTTCAGGTATTACAAATAGTGTTAAAAAATAAGCCTGTTAATAGCTGACATATACAAAAAATTATTGATAACTTTATGGGATCTGGTCCTTGATTCTCAACTGAGTATCAAAATTTTTAGAGTCATGAGCACCACGGTAACACTATAATTTTAGAACACAAACCTGATATTTATTGCAATGTTTAAAATATAATCTGAACATGTAAATTGATTTTCTTATTGTGAAATAGATGAAGCAAATATTATTACACTTCTTTTCTTCCAGGAAAAAAATATAGTTTTCAGTACAGCTGTTTTGTTTCCCTCCTGCCAGCAATATACACAGGATCTCAGCTACCCTGAACATACTGTAAGAAATACATTGTCTAATCTTCCACTCTAGCCTGGGCATATTCAGATGGAAAAGGATATGGAGAATTCATACCGGTTTTATGTATTCTGTATCTTTGTTAGCTACATACACACCTTTAAGGAGAATAAACAGGCACTTATTTTCTGTCTCATGGTGGAACGAATTGCATCTACAGGCTTCTGCCTCTCTGTGGTGATTACAAATATGGCCTCAATAACTACCTCCAGTGTGGATGTCCATACAATAGATGGCAAGTGAATCCCACTTGGTGAAGTGAATCCCACGTTGGAGATGAGAAATTTACGTCCAAAGTAAAAATGTGAACTTATACTAAAAGTCTTCATCGATATAAAATTTAACCTTTCTACATTTATAACAATATGAAGTAAAAATATGGTTAGCTGCCATGGTTTAACTCTGGCTAGCA
>NW_010255450.1:0-9196 GCF_000690775.1 Eurypyga helias | reverse complement strand
TTCTATGATTCTATGATTAATATTAATACAACACGCACCTTCAAGGCAGAGCGGCTGGTGTCCCTTATCAAACAAAGCTTTTGGGGAAGATGATTCAGTCACTGAGAGGTTGATCCAAACCCATACAGATTAGTGCAATCAGTAGTGGTCTGTATTAGACAGGCTTTGCAGATCTGCTGCCATTATGAAGGGTCACAAACAGGCCATTCTTTGGGCTGTATTCTGAAGACCGCAATTTCAGCAGACCTCTGCATTTGGAAGTTGTGTTCATGAATCCATGACATTTGCTATTTGGCAAAAACTTCTTATTTGTTTTCTGCATCTTATGTAATTATAAATCTATTTTTGTTGCTCATATGTCTAAATTTGATAAGGTAGAAAGGTGCTTTATAATCTGTAACTGTAATTGCTACTTTATAATCTGTACTTGGAAATGAGGATAAAGAATCAAGATCCAGATATTGAAATCTTGGCTGATGACTGTCCAAAGTGATTCTGCATGGTGAATGTATCACACACCTGCTAGAAAGAGTCTTCTGGTTCGAAGAAGGAAGAGGCAGAAAATGGGTCCTCACATAGTTCTGTAATCTTCTGCAGACCTGAAGTTAAAGCAGTGATAGTTATACATCTGGGAACAAATGGCTTAATAAAATGTTCTGCACAGAAAACACAGTATATCTTCTCCAAACAGGCAGCAGATTCATTAATCTATAAATGAACAACTTAAAATTGTTATAAAGCAATCCTGGTATTGAATACATTCTGCATTACAATGTTTTGTTCCTTGGGTTCGAATAGGGAGCATCAGGACATGTGAGGAAAGGGAAGTTCTGGGGCAAAGAGTGGGTGAAGGCAGAAGACTCAGAAGAACGAGAGTCATGGTAGAAAAGGGGAAAAGCAAGAGTTAGAGATGGAAGGGTTCAAAACTATTCAAACATTATTCAGCAACTAAACTAAATCAGTCCTGTCTCCAATGAAGAGGAACCGTTAGGACAACAAACAAGTATATTAACCCTGATGATACAATTTGATGGTAATTACTGATCAAGCTCAAATGACAAATTGTTCAAGTATACAGTTTCAAGCACATTTCAAACCAGAGAGAAGGAGCATAGAAGATACTTGTGTGTATTGAGCACGACTGCCCTGCAATGGTTCAGCCATATCCGATTAGGTAGTTTCCTTCGGGAAGAGAGGGGAACAGGTGGGAATTTGCTCTTCCAGAAAACACACAATAGTAACCTATGGAACTGAGAAGGAAATATTACTCTACCAGACTTCTTAGTAATTGAGCACTGCACTGCAGATGTTAGCCTAAATTTGCCTGCTCAGGGCTACCTTCACATCAGTCTGGGATTCCCAGCACAGAGCTGCCTAGAGAGCAAAACATTATGGAGGGTCTCCAGGGGGAAGCACATACCCTTGCTTCAGTTCTTAAAATATCCAGCCTCCTGCCACATATGTGTCAGTGCTCTTGGCTACTTCAGTGAATAGAAGGGATCCTGGGGGGAAAGCCATAAGGGAAGTGTATCTCACAGAAGACTGGTCATTACTATCCTGTTCTTAAGGCTCCGGGTTACAATGTTAGGAAAGGCAAGACAGGGATTTGACTGTTTAGAGAAATTGTGCTGGTAGTCACTTTTAAGGAAGCATGCTAAGACCACATGATAGGCTTGTAAGAAATTATCCACTGGGTGGAGAGGAAGAAAGAAAATAGATACAGCTGAGAAACAAGGAAAATGAGAAAATCACAGTACAATTTGACACCATGGAGAAAGTAGATTTAATTCTATTGAAACTACTTCAGCCCTTTCCCTTTTCAAACAGCCATAGTTATACCATTATTTTTTATTACTTTTGGGTTTTTTTTAGTGGTATTTTTAATGAAAAACCATGTCAGAATTCAAGTTTCAGTTTCTTCAGTTACTTTTTTCAGCATGTTATAATCCAAGACTCTTCGGATAATTGTTTCTGTTTTAACCAGAGGCAGTATACATCTCCTTGAAATCTAACCTTGCTTTCACTTGGATACAGCAAAGCTCATATTTAGTCACCTTCCTAGAGTGCTACAAGACATCACTTCCTGCATCCCCATCTTTCAAAAGCTGGAAAGTGAGTAATTAGACACTTCTGTTCCATGATAGCATTTCTTCAACCCCACTATCATAAAGGCTTCTTCTAATTGCTGGATCATCTGATCTAGCATTCCACAAATCTAACTTTTCTCAGAACTTCTTGTTAAACTCTTCAGTCAGCTAAACTGCTGGATTTCCATTATAGCCCTATTAACTTCCATGGTGTTTGTCTAGAATGGGCAAGAGCCCATAAGCAGGGTCTTATGCAGCATGAAATACCAAATCACATCACTTTGCATCTTCTCAAACTCATGTATCCATTACTACTGACTCTTAGCTTTGGGACATTAGAAGTTGCTCTAAATTACTGCCATCTGAGGTCTTAAAATAGGGGAGCAGTAGTGTTCTGTGTGACAGGAACACAGGACAAGGAGAGGAAGGGGAAAACCTTGAGAGCCTGGTGCTGAACAGAATCACAGGAGGAAGCTTGCACCAAGAGCAGTGTGCTGGGTAGGAGGCCAAGGGCATCAGTGGAGTCTGTGACATATTTCAGGGATGTCTGAAAGAGAAAAGACCCCCTACTCAAGTTGTAGACATACAATCAAATACGGCTTTTTTTCTCTGGGATGAAGGCTCTCTATCTCACTTCTAGCACTTCGATTACAATACCAGCAAGTGCTTAATTAAATACAGCAGTTTGTCCCTGGGGTGCTCTCCAAGATGGAAACATACACATCTTAAACCAAAGAATAGCAACGTGGCTCCTGGGATGACATTTTGTTGGAATTACGTTGCGAAGTCCTGTTTTTCATGGTGCAGCATGTCAGTGTGCTATATACTTGGCACAAAGCTAGCTCTTTATAGAGCTTTTGTTTGAATTTTTTTTTCTTAAACAAGATCAATGTTTGGAAAAAGAGCCAAAATAAATGTGAACCTCTTTGCTGGCAGCTCTGTAAGTTTTCAGATGCGGGTTTTCAGTTGATTTCTGCCAGGAACATCTGCCTTGAACTCATTTTAATCTTACTAAGGTTGTCACCCTTCCGAAAGGAATTCCTGTTTCCCTTCCTTTCACACACATACGCACTGCTTATCAGGGCATCTAGAGGAACACACAGATCTGTGTGATTAAGAAAAAAAGATAGCCTGTCACTCATCATATCCCTTGGATTCAACAGAAAGGAAATTCATTTTAGTGAGCATTGAAACCAAACAATAGCAACTCTGCAGCTGGTTTCAGGGGTCTGATGTCAACAACACTAAACACATTTTTATCTCATTTGAGATTTATTGAAAAAGCAGAGTGCTTGATAAACAGTGGCTGACAAAAACCAAAACAGATTAGCTCAGCAAGTAAAGTGGGATGACAGGAGAATTGTGCTGTATATACTTTGGAGCTTACCAAACAAATCCATTTATTATAAATCAGTTAGTTGAAACATAGTTTTTATTAAGCTGCTATGTTGTCAAGTTTTTTCCGTAGTTACATTTCTTTGTCTGCATATAAGAATTACAAGCTTAATTATTGAGAAAAAGTCCGTTTTCTGAGATTTGTTTAAAGCTGCTAGAATAAAAGCAGATTTTATCAATGTTTATTCATCCCCTCAGCTAACAAACCAACCTTCTTCTTTCAGAGTGACAACATTCAAAAAAGAAAAAACCAAAACCTATTATTTGAAGCTTTCAGAGATGACATAGTCAAGGGTGAGTTATAAAATATTTTTGCTTGCTTTGTAAGAGGCAGTATGATCCAATTGCTTTTTCTATTCTCTACATGGGATCTTCCTGTTTTCTTTAGCTCCCACACCACTCTTTCTTATATTCTATAAGAAATCCAGATGGCTAAGATTTAGGACAGCCCCTGCTTGGTGACTAATGCAGTAATGAAGAGGATGTTACGTTGCCTGAAGAATAGGCAACGGATAAACAATTAGAAGATTGTTTACACTGTCTGAAAAAAAGAGAGACATCTGAAAACACCTTTCACAACATCAAAATCCTACCCTCCCATTCACAACATTAGGTAACTCCCTGAGTATCTTTCAATACTTGCAGCATTTCTTAACAGCAAAGTGTTTCAGGGATACAAAATACATTCAAAAATGTCTTTAATGTCCATCAACATGAATGGATTTTTATAAAAATATTCAGTATTAGATAGCTCATCTAAACATGAGTATGATCAGCCATTGGTCAGGCTCAGCCCAGACACTAGGCAGGATGTGGTACCACCTGGTAGCTCTGTGGGAGACCTTGTACATGGAAATGAAAGTGTCTGCTGTGCCTTCTCCAGTCAAGGGACCTGGAATCAAGGCAGAGATGCAGACATCCACATGGAAGATTGTCAGGCATTGAACGACTGGTGAATTGTGTGAGCTAAATCTTCCCACGGAAGGGAGTGGGAGGGGGAGGGAGGAGAAACTTGCTTCCTCTAAAGGATCAAAGCAGGAAAGCAAATCCAAACTCATGAACTAAATACAGTGCATCATCTTACGCTACGTCTGTTAATCAATTAAATTGCACCAAAGAACGTTTCTGAAAATGATGCATAGTTAAAACAGTCTGTGGCATGGCTTTGGCTTAAATGAAATAACATTCTCTGAAATACAACCATATGGGCTGGCTGGTTTTTGCATTGCAGTGTATATGTTCCAGAAAAAATTCATACATACAAAGGTGACATATCTCAGGAAGAAATCTCTTGAGATAGATAAAAAATGACAGAGGAATAAGGATCACAGGTATCATACCTACTTATAATAATGTTTACAATAGGGATGCTTATATCTTTTCAAAGTATAAATACAACACCAGGATTTACAGATTAAGCCAGTTTGCAAATTTATGCTCTACTAGATGGTCTGAATTTAACATTGGCAATAAACAGCACTGTAAACTGACTAGAAGATTGATGTTGTGTTGGAAACAGTGGAGACTAGCACAAACAATAAAGAAAAAGAAGAATAATTATGGCAATTAATATGCCATCTGATATATCCTCCTCTGGGAGATTAACATTACAAGACTTCCTACATGATTTTTCAGAAATTATATTTCTTTGCAGTTAACTTTTATGTGATAGCCACTTTAAGGCAGTAGACATTCTGTGCTGTCTGATGGCTTTTTTCCTTCAATTACTAGCCCCTGCTCAGGAAGAAGATGTTGGCAGTCAGTCAGGGTTTCCACAGAGTGCAACAATATTCCCAAGAAACAATAGCAACCACCCTGTCCTATAGTGACTTAATGGGAAAACTCTGCTCTTGGTTTGGGCAGTAAAAATTAGTGAATTGTACGTGTTACCTGGAAGATTAAGAAAGCAGAAGCATTGCTTTGTCATTGACACAGCTAAGAACTTTTAACTGTTGCACAATTGCCCCAAATCCATGACAATATGAACTACAATGATCCCAAGTGTAAATGAGTAACCAAGCAGCTTTTGAAGGCAGAGAAGCAGCATATTTATGGATTGATTGCATGCTACGATACTAGATAATACTATCATACACATAGCAAACATTCCGTAGCGACTACCTCATGAGGTCAGTTTTACTGCTGAGGACACAGGCAGCAAGCCCAGAGGTTCTCTAAACATGACGTTGCATACTGTTACATCCAACACCTCACACAAGGTAAGTCCTCTCCTTTTACTATTACAGGACAAAAATGAGGAGGCTATCTTCCTGCAAAAGGTATTTTGGAGTATTGAGCACATCCATGAACATGGCTTGCCCCTGTTTCCCTCTGCACAGTCCTCACCCCATTTACCTAAGATCTCAGTGTCTCAAAGGTCCTATTCTTCAGTGTAACTTAACTGCTTTGCCAAACAAAGCAACCTTCACCTGGTTTATTGAGCTTTTTTAAGAATTTTCCTTATGTAAGCCGAAACTCAGGTAATCCACAGACACGAAAGTAATGCCTTTGGTGTTTGAACATTTCACATTGATAGAAGGGCAGCATCTGAAGCAAACAGGACTTCTGCTCTTAGGGATATCTGCTTCTTGCAACTCTCTTTAGGCTGCTCTGAAGAGTGCTAGAGTCTTGGGCTAGAGTCACAGACTAGACCAAGCATTGGAGAGTACGAAAGTGAATTGCTGCCACCATTTTACCAAAGTGCAGCTCAGTTGCAGCACAGAAGTGTTAATCTCTGACTGTCAAACCCGCACCACCCAGGTCATTCCAGCAGTCTTTCCACTCATAACTACCTTAAGCAAATACTTTTTTCAGTTCCAAATATTTTTACTAGATTTGAGCAGCAACTAAAGAACAATACCGCAGAGTTAAAATAGAAATGAAAATCCCGTGCGCTCTGCTTGCAGGTGGAGCTTTTGCATTCATTAGTCATATTTCTATCCTGTTTGACTGTGTTATTACTACTTTCTTTCATTCTTTTTCCAGAAACTGCCTATAGTTACGCCTGATGACAGTTATTGTTTCCACTGTTGGTTTTCTAGTGCAGTGCCTAGAATGGGATATTGCTTTGCTATATGTAAGAAAACATAAATCAAAAAAAAAAAAGGAGACATAAAAAGGATCTGCCCACTAAAATAACAACAACATGTCTCTGGCATAGGAACAACACTGAAAACATTCCACCCAGGACTTCCAAAGATGTTCCTGGATCTGCACAAACATCACATAAAGAAGTTGAATAGCTGTATATATTTATTTCTTCACTCATTCCAGAAGACAAGAAAGAAAAATGAGAACCATTATGAAAAATAAATAATACACCATATACAATTTTTTTTTTTTTTAACAAGGAAACTTATCATACACCTGAAACTTATAATTCTGTATTTGAAGGCAACAGATACTTCACACTGAGGAATGGTCTTCCACTACACTGAGGTGCTACTGAAATCAGTATTGGACTCTGCCTCTAGGATGCAAGAACAAGGTAGATGAGGTCACTCAAATCTGTAATGCTGTTATTACTATTTTCCTTTCTCTTCCATCTTCTCTCTCAGACAAGCAGCGTGGGGCAATTACACAGTCCTCTGGAAAGTTTGATGACTATGGAGAGGAATGTAGGTGCTGAAAACAATAGAGCTTCTTTTTTTAAGTACAAACTTGTCTTATTTTCTTTGTGGTAACTGCAAAGCAATTTCTACTATGACAGAAATAAAAATGCTTGTAGCCCCAGAATGGGTAGGAGAAGAAGATGAGAGGGTGAAGAAGCATACATGAACTAAGCTGTCATGCTCCATGCTCAGAATCTTCCAGCCCACAGACCTCCACCATTCCATTCCTTGAGACATCTGTGCATAAGCGAGCCTGACTTCTCAATCCTATTGGAAGGATTGAAGGTTATCTTCACCATCTTATATTAGACATCAAATTTAAGTGCTTCAGCTGATATTTAGGGTTGTGATAACTCTCAAACACTAAGGCAACACTTAAATTTCAACATACGTGATTAGCATTAGAGTGCTACAGTCCTAAATGCTTTAGAGGGAATATGTTTACATAGGTTTCCTTCAGGTCAGATCAGAAGTTTCTGTCATTGGAATGGATCTCCCAAGCCCAACACTAGATCACTTCTTGGGACTACTGGGAAAGTTGTCTTCTAAGTCTGGTTTGAACAATTGAATGTGGTTTTTGTCAGATGATATTATGTAAAACCTTTTCATAAAACTTAGATTTCAGTTATGGACAGATTTCCAGACAGAGGTTATGTCCCCAGATGGAATGGAATGGAATGGAATGGAATGGAATGGAATGGAATGGAATGCAATGCAATGCAATGCAATGCAATGCAATGCAATGCAATGCAATGCAATGCAATGCAATGCAATGCAATGGAATAGTGCGGTCTGAAGTCTAACTGGCTGACCACTTCAGCGCTAACCAAAGCTAAAGCACTTTATTAAGGGCATTAAATATATACCAGTAAATACCAGTGTTTACTGGCAGGCTCAGGGCATTAATCACCTCTCTAGGGACCACCCTCTTGGTAAATAAATGCTTCCTAATGTCCAACCTAAACCTCTCCTGGCACAGGTTTGAACCATTCCCACACATGCTGTCACTGAATCCCAAGGAGAAGAGACCAGCACCTCTGTCTCCACTTCCCCTCCTCAGGAAGCTGTAGGGAGCAATGAGGGCACCCCTCAGCCTCCTTCTCTCCAAACTACACAAGCCCAAAGTTCTCAGCCGCTCCTCACAGGACATGCCTTCCAGTCCTGTAAACAGTTTGGTTGCTTTCCTCTGAACTCTTTTGATTACCTTCACATCCTTCTCTTCCTGTAGAGAGAAAATGAAGCTGATAAGAACCTTGCAAGGGTCAGGAACACAGATATGCATCCAAGCTTTTCTATTTCAAATACACACAGGCTAAAAGTACAATATTTTAGTTCTTACGGTTGCAATCTTCGTGCTATTCACCATGACAGTTCCCATGATATTTCCATAACCCTCATCTTTAAAAAGGGAAAATAAGAGTACTCGGGAAACTACAGGCCAGTCAGTCTCACCTCTGTGCCTGGCAAGGTCATGGAGCAGTTCCTCCTGGAAACCATGCTGAGGCACATGGAGAATGAGGAGGTGATTGGTGACAGCCAGCATGGCTTCACCAAGGGCAGATCGTGCCTGACGAACACAGTGGCCTTCAACGATGGGGTCACGACCCTGGTGGGTAGAGGACAGGCAACAGATGTCATCTACCTGGACTGTGCAAAGCCTTCAATACTGTCGCACATGACATCCTTGTCTCTAAACTGGAGACACATGGATTTGACAGATGGCCTGCTTGATGGATAAAGAACTGGCTGGCTGGTCACACTCAGAGAGTGGTGGTCAATGGCTCAGTGTCTCACACGCAGAGAGTGGTGGTCAATGGCTCAGTGTCTTGAGTGGAGATCAGTAATGAGCGGCGTTCCTCAGGAGTTGGTGTTGGGACCTGCACTGTTTAACATCTTCGCAGTGACATGGATGACGGCATTGAGTACACCCTCAGCAAGTTTGCTGACGACACCAAGCTGTGTGGCGCGATCGACACGCTGGAGGGAAGGGATGCCATCCAGAGGGACCTGGACAGGCTGGAGAGGTGGGCCACTGCAATCCCAAGAACAAGTACAGGCCGCACAGAGAATGCGTAGATAGCAGCCGTGAGGAGAAGGACTTGG
>NW_010255449.1:320-1983 GCF_000690775.1 Eurypyga helias | reverse complement strand
AAACCATTCTATGGTTCTGTTTTTCCCAAAAGCCATCCCAGCTTTGCAAATTGAACATGCACAGACTGAACACAACTAACACTACATCTGCCCCATGCCTCACCATCACTAAACCAGGATATCTCCTTTCTGGAGACCACACCATGGCATTGGGGGTAAGAACCGTGCAGCTGTGGAATTTACCCTGCTGTCATGCCAGGGCACAGCCATGGAGTCCACCAACATGCTGTGGGTTCAAATACAGCCTTGGATCGTACTGAGGGCATGTTCACCTCGTGAACTTGGTCCTGGGTTGGTTCCTGACCTATTTATCACTGCTGTGACTCACATGTTATGAAGGTGAATTGTTGTTTGCAGTTAAGTTGCATTTGCATAGAGATCCTCATCATGAAGGCCTGAAGGCTCTTCTTGATTTGCAAGAAGAGTTGAGTTTGGTCCCACAGATTGTCTCACTGCTTCAAGCCAGGGTGTAGAAACTCTGGTACCCTAAAATCTGAAAAGCCTAGCAGTGATGCATAGGCATCACTAGCATCATCTAAAACTCCTTTGGGAGTACAAAACAGGATGTTTTCAAAACTCCTCAAAAGGCTGATTACAGACTTCACTCCATGCACTTAATCGGAGTGATGATTAAACGTGGCAAGGAGAGAAAGCAGTCACTTTCCCTGCTCTTTAACAACTTCATCTGCAGTCCTACTGCTCGTTAAGTGTTAAGCTGGTTTGCCTATCTACACCTAGAGAATAAGGTCAACAGTGGCGTGACACCTCTATTTTCAGTCGTGACATTTGCTCTGCGTTCACACATTCGGACCAAGTAATGAAGAAAAACCTGTGACAGGTCTGTACTCTTTTCTGTTCAGAGATGAGCATTCCTCTCCCAAGAGCGGGAGGAAGGGGTTAAGCAGTTTCAAAACAAGCTGGGCACAACTGATGTCAGATTTCTGTCTTACAATGGCATCTCTTTGCTTTCCCAGCAAGCAGTATATGGACTGCTGGGCACTGCATTGTTCCAAGGACAGCAGAAGATACCACGCATCTTCAGAGAGACCAGATTTTCTCACTCCTCGTGAGCTGGAAGGTCCTGTTTGTTAAATAACTCTGGAGAAAAATGCAACCAGAAACTCCAGAAAAACACTTTCCCATGGGTGTTTTTTTTTCTCTTAAATGTTGTTTCCAGGGTGTTTTTCTCTGATGTGAAGCGCTCAGCTGCACCCTGCGCACCCTTGTAATGTCACTGTAATCACGTGTTGCTCCGCTTACATTAAAAGGAAATCGGCATCAGGAAAAATTTGACCATTCCCAATTTTCCTGAAAGCCTCTCCTAGGCAGTCAGAAAAAAGGGAAAGTGTAAGGGAGCAAAAGCAAAAGTCATTAACGTCTATTTGGCTATTCAGATTACGTTACAGATGAAAGGACTGGGGGTAACGTTGACAGGGAAAGTCTGCTAAGTTTAGAAAGAAATTCAGCCCTGAACTTGCCAAAACAGACCCGCTAGCTGAAAATAAGTTCCTCTCTTAGGCACCCTGACTTCACACGCCTTTTTCCTAACGGGAAATCCTGCCAGCAGGCTCCGTACTCATTTTCCGTGCGCTTCCCGCTGGGTTTTGTGTCCCGTACGCTGCAGCCCCCCATCAGTGTTCCGGCCGGGGAGCCCTGGGGGGCC
>NW_010255449.1:0-261 GCF_000690775.1 Eurypyga helias | reverse complement strand
AAGCAGCTCCGGGGGGCGGCTCCAAGTTCAGAGCAGGTTTCGGAGTGAGCTGCAATCCCTCAGTGCTCTTAAACTCCCAGCCAAAAGCACGACTTGGGCTATTTTTACATCCCCTTTGAAGGGAAAAGCCGCGGGGAGCATCCCGGCACGGGGTACTCACCCGTCATCAGCGTGTAGTAGTTCGGGTAGGAGAGACTGGGGAAGTCGGGGGTCATGTAGTCCACCTTCACCCCCATGTTGACGATGTCCCGGAAGCCCGGC
>NW_010255448.1:20232-26544 GCF_000690775.1 Eurypyga helias | reverse complement strand
CCCAAGTCTTTCTCCTCAGAGCTGCAAGAGCTGCAGAGCTCCTTAGTGCCCTGATGGTTCACAGAATCACAGAATGGCTGAAGTTGGAAGGGACCTCTGGAGGGCATATGGTCCAGCCCCTGACTCAAGCAAAGTCACCTAGAGCCAGTTACCCAGGACTGTGCCCAGACAGTTTTTTGATTCTCTCCAAGAATGGAGACTCCACAGTCTCTGTTTCTTTGAAACCAACAAAGAAAAGAAAGCAAAGAAATTAGGGAGTGATTTCTTTATTCTTCTGCTCTTGGGCTGAAGCCCAGCAAGTGTAAATATTACTTAGCTATGTACTATTCTGTGTCCACATATGATGGTAATGAGTCCTCTTAGCAGAATTTGTTAGGCACTTTTCTTTCAAGTACTGCACATCTAGGATAAGACACAGCTCGGTGGCAGCTTAGGTGATGGTAAATGCACTGACCACATGAAATTTCCCAATGCAGATCAGATGCAAACCTGGCCAGAGATGGATGAGGTCAGCCTCAACAGCCTCCCAGGTCACACAGCATCGTGGGCCAGGAGACGACCCTTGGCACCACGCTGCAGTTAAGTGAATGAGCAGGGAGTGGGAACCTGTTGTTTTCCAGTGGCTGTATGAAGCTTGATAGCTTTGGAAATCACATTTGAAACACTGGATCTGGATGTGGTTTTGACTGTTAACATAACACAAGGTCATTATACAGGGTTATACCCTGAAGACTCCAAAATCTGTATGATAATGACTTGCAAGTATGACAATACCAGCAAATATACTGTTCTGGTATGGTGGATAAAAGAAATCTAACACAGATGCCTATGTATAAACATTCATAGATTGTACCTAACCTATGATACATATGTCAGCAAAAATAAATAGCCAGTGATGCATTCTGAGGAACGTGTCTTAACTCCAGAGGTTTTAATAATGTTAACTCATCTGTTTTTCCTCATGGTAAGTAAAAGGAATATACAAGATTAACCTTTCCTTGTTAGTGAAGTGAAAGCCCTTGAGGTTATTAAGTGTGCAGTGTGTGACTGAGGACTGCTCCTGGTGTGGTAAAGTCAAGTCCTTCTCTGAACCCCATTCTGTGGTTAATGAATACAAAGTTCTCTGTGGGGTTGGAGGCAAACATCAAAAAGACAGGAGTGAGTTTCTGTTGGCAGGGAGCTGAATGGGATGGACCTGTTTCACTTTCTTAAGGCTTCTTTAATTCCAAACATGTTCTTTTGTTTTGACACCAATCTCCAGAGAATGATTGAGTGATGGAGAAGGGGTGAGGGGAGGCACCTGTTGAGAAAAACGCAGTGGTGTGCTATTGCCATGTGATCTGCAGCAGAACTGCAATAATCCTCCTGTCTCTGCGGGCACGCTGATCTGGGCACAGAATAGGAAGGCTAGGAACAGACTCTGAAACAAACAGCTGTAACTAACATTATGCAGTAAGTAGCAAGTAACTTTATTCGAGATGGCTGGAATGTTCTGATGAAACTCTGGACCTACCTATGCATCAGAAGGCCATAAAAATCCTTTTCAGGTCAGGGTCCCAGCCTCATTTTCACTACTCAGAGAAAAAAATATTAAATTGGGATCATTGGAAGTCTGGAAAATTATGTACTTTTGCTACCTTACAGGAAAAAAGGCTTGATCTCTATGTCAGGCAGCTGGTCAAATTCAGTATATCTGTTTCCCTTCACTGGAGAGATCCTAAAACTCATTGAAAAGCTTTAGAGTAAGAACCTTGTTGCCACAAGTACCTTGAGTAAGTACCTTTTTTTGGCTTTTCGATGGTCAATCTGATGGTCAAAACCTGCACAGGTTGTTTTCTTTTTTTTACTTATTTAATGACAACTTCAGTTGCCAGTAGACAACTCCTTATGAAGGGGAAATCAGCTTTGCATCTGTGTTTTCAAACTGTAGTAATTTGTTATGTGAGAAGCTGAGAAAATGCAGATGGAAAATGTATTTAATATGCCATCTCTGTGAGGTGATGGAGTGAAGCTTGAGAAAGATGACTGAAAAAGCTGAACATGTAGGTCTATAGCCTCAGTTGTGCAGTCATGTGTAACTCAGTCTCTTAAGAAGTTGCAAAATACAATTTTGCTCACCTTAAAAAATAAACTGATAATATCTCTACCTTCTGCTTTTATGATTACTGCTTAAATTGAGACCATTCACTATTCCTTTTTTAGATGGTGTTAAAAAGAGCAACAAGGTTTTGGGCTATAGAATCTGTTAATATGGTAAGTAAAAGGTTCCTAGAAGAAACTTTCATATGACATTATTATTACTACAGACCTGATATAATAGTTTCCCTTGGTGTTTTATGAGTGCTTTTGCAGAAGATTAAGTAGCAGCTCAGTTCAGTCTCTATATAGAAATGTTTGTGTTGATGTGTGGTGGGAGAGGCTTTAGGTACATACTTTGTCTTTACCATAATTATCAACAGAAAAATTAAGCACCAGAGAAATATCTCAAGGGTTTCAATAAGCAATAATTCCACACTAATAATTTTATATATCATGCATAGATAAGTACTTATTTGTGAATAAATGTGTAAAAATATGTATAAATAGTTCCACATAAGCTCTGATTTATTATTCATAACAAATAAAAGAACAATAAGTCAAATACAGAATCACACAGAAAACATGATTTCAATATCAGTGACAGATGTTTTCTATCTTATGGTGATATAAAATATTGAAACATGACTTTGATCTCTTGTACCTAACATATAGTTGCAAGGATATAATGTTCCCGAACAGCTGGCTTGGATACTTTTCCATTGATTTACAAAACCTTAAGGATTTCACAGTGATTAACATTCTTTCTTGAAAGGTCACTTTCGTCTGGCCATTACTTTATATGCAGATTAAAGTGGCAAATGTGACCAAACTTACAGAATCAAGTAAAGTAAATGTTAATTGCTTGTTACTACTTTTCATTATCTTCTTGTAGTAGGAAAGTTCCAAAATAAGAAGGATAGATGGGTAATAAATTAAATTCCCATTTGGAATGAGAGCTGTAGTGGCAGAAATTTCTCCTGCTGTCATGGGTTGTTGCCACAAGTTATTTTACATATAAATTGTTTCAGTCATCTCTGGTTGGCAAGTTTTCTTGGCACCAGCAATATTTACAGAGCTAATTCTCTAAGCGAATGCTGAGAAATGTTTTCCTCCCTAAGTGCTTATGAATGACTTGCATTTGGCACCAGAAAAAAGGCAGAATTCTAAATACACACTAGAGATTTTGGGTCCTGTAAATGGACAGAAACAGACAGGAATGAATAAATATGCCAACACTTAGCTAGTAAGGAAGACGGTTAGAGAAACCCTCCTTCTGCAGCAGCTGATTATCCAACAAGATGATAATAAATGTCTTGCTGCTCTAATCATAGACAATGGACATCATAGAATCACAGAATGGTTTGGGTTGGAAGGGACCTTAAAGGTCATCTAGTTCCAACCCCCCTGCCATGGGCAGGGACTAGACCAGGTTGCTCAAAGCCTCATCCAGCCTGGCCTTGAACACTTCCAGGGATGGGGCATCCACAGCTTCTCTGGGCAACCTGTTCCAGTGCCTCACCACCCTCTCCGGGAAGAACTTCTTCCTGAATCCAATCTGAATCTCCCCACTTTCAATTTAAACCCATTACCCCTTGTCCTGTCACTACAGACCCTTGTAAAAAGTCCCCCCCAGCTTCCTTGTAGCCCCTTCAGGTACTGGAAGGTGCTATAAGGTCTCCCCGGAGCCTTCTCTTCTCCAGGCTGAACAAGCCCAACACTCTCAGCCTGTCCCCATAGCAGAGGTGCTCCAGTCCCCTGAGCATCTTCGTGGCCTCCTCTGGACTCGCTCCAACAGGTCCGTGTCTTCTTATGTTGACGACTCCACAGCTGGATGCAGTAGTTCAGGTGGGGTCTCACGAGAGCAGAGTAGAGTGGGAGAATCCCCTCCCTCAACCATAAAACAAACAGAATAGATACTGGTTTGTGGGAAAACGTGGGGTGTCTGTCATAGCAGACTTCAAACCAGGGTCATGAAGTCATGAATCCAAAAATGTGCTTTGTTACAATTGTGCCTAGCTCAATTAAAAACAGCACACATGATCTCAAAGATATATTTGTATGTAGCATAGATTTACAATTTATAAATAGGTTGGTCTATAATCTCCTGCATTTGCCCTGAGATCTCGGTGTCTCCCTGCCAGGACAGAAAGAACATTTTGTTCCCAAAAGGTTGATGGACTGCTTATATCTGGTTATAGATAGCTTCACTTTTGTGTCTGGTTATAGATGGCTTCACTTAGCCAATAATATTTGGTAAATTTATGGGTACATGAGGAAGTTTCTCTCAGGAAATAAACTAAGTTAAAAGTCCTGACTGATTTCTGGTCTTAGAAATCTTGAAGTAGATGTGGGAAAAGGGACAAATCTGGGAGAGGAAAAAAAAAACACAACCCAACAAACCAAAAAAAAAAAAACCAAACAAAAAACCCCCCACAACAAAACACAACAAAAAACACCCCCCCAACACCCCAAATAAACAAACAAACAAACAAACAGGAAGAGATTTAGGCTTAGAATGTACCTGTGTCCTCTGATTTCAGTGCTCCTCTTGTGTATCAGATCTAAGGTTTATGTAAGAGTAGACACACAGCAGAACTTGTAGACAGATGACAAAAAGGAAGAGATCTTACACTGAGACTGATGAAATATTGCAGCTTTTTTTTTATTTCTGTGAATCTATCCATAAAGCCTTTCAAACTCTGTTGTCTACTTCTGCACCGTGGAAAACAATTACTAATATTTACTTATCCTGAGTTCTTGGCAAACATTAAAGCATGTAGATAACTCTACTCAATAAGGCATTTATGGGAAAAAAGGGAGATGCTCTTGCCTAGGGAAGCTGAAACAGATCTTGAACTTCTCATACACCTTCTTTGTTGTGGGAATATCGTCATGAGATGAAATTTAGCAGTGACTCCCTGACGATGGGAGAAGCTGCCTGTAATTCAAGAGTTTAGAGCAAGTTTGAAGTAGGTTTGCTGCACTTTCAGAACTAGGACAGCTACTGAAATCTAAAATCAGTGCTGGTTTATGTTAGTAGATCGTGTCATTAATTGCTATGTTTCAGGAAAAAGTTTGCATGCTGAACTGGTAATGCATGCTCAGAAATTACAGGAATTTACCCCAACACAAAGGGGTTTGTTTTTGGTATATTTGATTGAACCTACTCTCTTTTTAACCTGATAATTTGAAATGAAATTTTGAAAATACTTTTCAATTTGGAATGCAATTTCCAAAACCTTTTCCAAGTAGCCTTTTCAGAAAACCAGAATTCTGGTTTAATGAAAAGTAATGTAGTTTTCTTCCACAGTTGAATTGAAAATGATTTTTCAAAATGAAAAAAATAGTTAAAGTAAGAATAATCATTATTCAAAAATGGCCAAAAGCCTGTTATTTAGACACAGGTTCAAATCCCAAGCCTCTCTTGCTCTCAGATACTTGCATTCTGAACCTGAGAAAACTTCTGCTTTTGCTGCAGTTATTATTTTAATGATACACTTCCACAATATGCCTTTTTAGAAATGTGAATTTTTTAAGTCCTTATATATCCATTTGTCAAGTAAGTGCCATTAAAATATAGCATATGCTTTATTTGAAATCATAATTATGCCAGACATTTATGGTAATTCCATTCCCTGCTTTATTGGGCTTTTTCTTCCACATGTACATACCATATTTCAGAGCACAGCAGGACTGCATAAAATAAAAGGGCTTGGTACTGGTTAATATTGAAGGCTGTCATTAGTGAAAATGAAATTAATTGGATTATGCATTATGTACTATTGGTTCTTATGGAAATACAAGAATAAAACAGCAGGCTTTCTTGAGAAGGGAAAAATCATGTAAACAAAGCATCAAAAACCTCACCAGGAAGCATTAAACTGCTGAAAATTAGAAGGAAATTAACTATAATTGCTTGCCTACTAGGAAGGTTACAACCACAGCCTCTTAAATATTTTCTGTATTTTTGCAAGAAAACACACTTTTTCCTTATAGAGGTGAGATCTACTGATGTGGCTGCAAATGCACATCTGATGGCAGAGCATACCTGTAGCCAGGTACTTCACAGAGGGAGAATTTGTGGTATTTATTCCATCTACCTCAGTGTAAAATAGGCATTTGTCCCTGCTGACCTGATATGACCTGATATGACAGACCTGACAGTATGTCCCTGCAGACTGATGACCCTTGATATGTTTTGTGAGTTAAGTGGAGGCATCACCAAAGCTATGG
>NW_010255448.1:4656-20201 GCF_000690775.1 Eurypyga helias | reverse complement strand
TCCTGCGGAATGTCAACTGATTCCCTCAGCCTGCTGGGTTGAGGCTCTCTTTTTCTGCACATACAAGACAGACAGCTGATTAGTGGGAGTATTTCACTCTCCAACCCACTCCCACCGTGCAAATCCAGCCCCACACCTCCCCCATTCGCAGCCGTGAGCTTTGAACTTTCCTGCTCCAAGACCTCCCATCCCAAGCAGTGAGGCTGCTTGATTTGCAACCCCAACATAAGCAGCTTTTGACACAAGGACTGTGGGAGATGGGTGCGGTGTTGTACTATGCCAGGGGCTTGCTGCCTTGTGGGACTCCGTGCGTGTGTGCCTACTGCTGGATCCAAGCACGCTTTAGCCGTGGTGTCGGGGCTCCTGCTCCTTCTCGGTTACTGGGTTAGCCTGTTGCTCCTCACATGGCTCTGTCAGCCCTTGGGACCAGAGAAGATAGGACGGGGTTAGGGCTTTTTTTAACATTAATTATAGGTTATAGTAAAATTTGCTACCCTAGTGGTTCCCTTTTCCGCACTTGAGAGAAGTTTCTGAAGCTAAAAGACTTCAAGAGTATTTTTATTAAGTATTTGGTTACTGGAAGTTTTCACGTTGGCTTATCTAGATCCGTTAGACATTCTCTGCAGTGACCACAGCACAGAACCAGTGAGGATACTTGGCCCCCTGTTACTGGGCACCTGAGAGCTGCCTCCACCACCCAACCTGCCATATCCCTTTTGGCGATTGTGACTTTTCCGCAGTTAAATCTTTGCACATTTTACAGTGTGGAGTGTAACCCGCTCTTTAGTGCTCATCTTACTCATCTTTCATCAGGGAATTTGCTTAGTCTTTTTAGACTATTGCTGATAAATTCAAGTAGTCCTCAGATTAACTTACTCTCATCACAGAAATGTTCTTCAAACCCTGCTCAACGGGATAGACCAACAGATAAACACAGAGATCAATATTTGTCATTTACTTCTTTCTGCTTAAGAAATTTCTGGAAGTTTTTAAAAACAGGCTTTCTTTTCAAATGATAGAAAAATCTAGCAAGAATAGATTGCAAAAATCTAGCAGAAGGAATTGTTCCTCTCGATCCCAATGATCTTTAAAAATCTACTTTTTTGTGTGTGTAATTTTGTATCGATTACACATATATAAAATTGATCAATGAATTTTTAGAAAGCTAATTGCTTTGGTGTCTAGAACATGCATAAAATAATGAGAGATTATCCCAGGTTGCTGTTATTCAGCAAAACTATCCTTAGTCTTTGAAAAGCATCCTGGATGAGTTTTTCATTTTAAAGGCACATAGATTTAATGAGTCACATTTGTGCAGTGCCAAATGGAGCTGATAAAAGCCTTCCTAATGCATTACAAGGTCTTGCAGCCTGGTCTAACCTGGAGCCTGCAAGCTACATGGGCCATAAACACCTTCTGAGTATTTACAAATTTACTTCTTTTTGGAAAAGTCCTAAGAAGGAAACATAACCCACCTGATGATTTTTCCAAATAGAAGTGAACCTGAAGCTTCTACTAACATTTATCAATTTTTGTGAAACCTTTAATATTATATTGGCATGTAATAGTCACTAAACTGTGACAGTTTAAATACTTATCCTGTATAGAATGAAGTATTTAATTCAAAGTTCACGAAAATGCAAATACTGTATTACTCTAGTAAGCTGTCAGTTTTGCTCACTTGCTTACCTATTTTTCTCTTCCTTCAGAAATGAGAAATAATGTAAACCAGGCAGAAAAATTTAACTATTAAATTTTTTTATAATTTTTCCTCAGGTATTTGACTTGGTGATTCAATTCATTAGCTCTTCAGCTGTAAAGTTCACTGCAGATCAGTATGAAAATGCATATTAATTTATTTTCTCTGCTCATATCTTGCAAAATATGCTGAAGGCTGTCCAAGTGGGAAGATTCCTCTGTCCCTGAAGGTTCTGCAGAACTGCTGATTGTGCTCTGGATGGCAAGTCTTTCTTTCCAGAGAAATGTCAGCCAGCCTAGAAGGAATCA
The DNA here is from genome assembly GCF_000690775.1 of Eurypyga helias. Taxonomy (NCBI): domain Eukaryota; kingdom Metazoa; phylum Chordata; class Aves; order Eurypygiformes; family Eurypygidae; genus Eurypyga; species Eurypyga helias. Next base: position 18,194 of record NW_010255448.1, on the reverse strand, counting down.
GCCTGGATCCTAAAAGCTGCCCAGCTCCAGAAGGAAACTTAAACCAAGGATTACAATATTTGGTTTTGAATTATCCAAATATATATTTAGTGCTGTGAAGTGGCATTTAGGATGTGGTTTCTCTGTATGCTTTTATAATATAAAATAATTTACCAAATTACATGATGCTTCCTGAAATGGCTGGAAACCAGCCTGTTTAGCACACTAGAAATTCCAAAACATGAGAGCTTTATTGAAACTGGATTGAAAAGTGTCTGTTTCATAATTAACAAAGCAACAGCAATCTTGAATGTTTGAATTTGGGAACAATACATATCTAGTGATACATTTTTAGATGATTCCAGACATTAAATTTTAAAAGGTGGAAATGTCCATAAATTAAATTTAAATGGTTATAACAAAATGGCCTTTTTTACTGGTTTCAAAATGTTCACATTAAAGATTCAACTTAATTCTGTTTTGGTTTTTGTTGTTGTTGTTTGGCGAGTTTGGGTTTTTTTTTGTCTGGTTGGTTTTTTTTGTGAGATGTGAGTGATGCAAAACTCATTAATATCCCTTTTTTTAACAATGTGAAAAAGAATATATGTTTCTAGTATTTGCACCAAGAACATATTTATTAATAACAGTTCACTGACAGTAAATATTACGTCATGACAATATTCTAATTGCAAACAATGTGCAGTGTATTCTGTCATACGTTAATTTGCAAAGCCACTTGTGTGGCTGAAACCAGTCTCAGTTTTCAGCATATTTTTAGGCTGTATATCAGATGTCTTTCCAGGAAAAAAATTATAATATTAACTTTGATAACATGGATGGAATCAATGGTGGCCTGTTTCAAGAGCCCCTAGTATATACCAAATGCTGGATTTAGAGGTGATACAATACTAGTACCTTAACTGCAGGTGTATGAAAAAGGGGGTTTACTTAACATTAGTGTTATGGGGTTTATATGACATGGGACAAACTTTTTCATCCTTGGAATAATAAAGGAAGCCTAATGCCTCTTCTTAATTGTTCTTTGAACTAGGGAATTTTAGTGCTACAGCATTTTTTTTAAGCCCTGCACTGATGTATGCTTGTATCAATACACACTTAGTTAAAGTGTAGCACAAATACTAATACGAACTGAGGCACTGTGATATAAATTGCAAAGTATGACTCCTGGAATTTATGCATTGGATTTGGTGTATTATTGTTTTTAATAATAGAATTGTTTCCTCTTTACCATAAGATCACATACCATATAATTTTTATCAACAGAGTATATCTGGACATGAAGTTTAATTGTATTTATTGATAGCTTGTTCCAAAACTTTTGATTTTATGGTGTATTTTGCATTAGATATGCTAAAGTAAGTAGATAATACTGCAGTCTTAACCCCACTGGTTAAGTGAGTGTCATTATTGATGGGGGGTCTTGGTAGCCTAATTGATCTAGAAAAGCAAGCTCCTGAAATGTAGATTTCAGCTTACAGCTGGTTTGAAAAGACAAATGAGAAACATAAGGTAGCACAAAAAAAGTTATAAAGGTGAAAATGTATGTGGTGCAAACTGAGGTATGAAGTGAAGTGGGAAGGAAGGTTTTAGTACAGTGCAATACAGTGAGACAACTGGGAGATGAGTGTAAAATTTTGAAGGACCTTGAAGCAGCAGTTTGGACCAGCTTGGGAAGCAAGGACCTTGCTGAGACATTTAGAGAAGTAAAATGACACATTTTAATGGCATGTGAAAGCGACCGAGAGTTGGTCAAGTGGAATGACAGGTGATGAGTTAGAGCAGAAAAAGACAAGGGCTGTAAAAAGTGCCAGTGATACAGATGGAAAACAGGAATCTATAAAAAACCCCTTGACTTGCAGTTATGGGGTGAGTTAGGAGTAAGAGGTGCTACCCAGGATGTCCTGCATAACCTGATGAAAGGTAGGACAGCTAGATACACCTGCGACATCAGTTTGATCTTTATGTGGGGACTAATATGCAAAGAAAAAAAAAAAAGTGAAGCCTTTTATAGAAAAAACCAAATCACTGACAAAATGTTGTTAAGAAGCTTTAAATCCCATCTGGTATAACTAAGTTGTTTGATTTGGTTTTTTTCTCAAGTGACTAAGATGGCATGAGCAAAACAAAAATTCCAGAAGCAAAATGGAAAATCTTTCTGTTCCAGAATAGATGATCACTAAAAGAGGTGTAACACAAAATACCTTTTAAAGTTTTTGAAGCTAATTAGGTCTCGTGTTTGTGGGAGTGCTTTGTGCGTTCAACTGTTCTGCAGCTGATCTATCCATGACTAACACAGAAAAGTGGAGGTGGGACACGGCATCACGTGGTTTTCAATGATAACACAGCTAACAAAGGGGCAACAAAACAACTGTCTGGGTTTTTTCTGGGGAAAAAAAGAGCATTTGTTTAAACTAAGTAATGTGGCTTCTGCAATATTTGTTTCCCTCCCTTTTCCTTAGATTGAATACCTTATGGTCAAAGGATTTTTTGGCATTTGGGTCACTGTGAATAGCAACTTTAGAGATGGTCTGAGCTAGTCGGGTTTACATCAGGCTTAAAAAGGTACATATATACATTTGCTATTATTTCAAATACTGTGCATCATAAGATAATAAATTTTTAAAGATGTGTCAGGGAGTGCTATGCACAGCTTAACAGTACTGGTTTAAACCACCACCCAAAATGTTACTTACCTGAAGATATGTCTGAATTTCTGACTTTTTCTTTGGCTTTAGTAGGTGTTGAAGAAGGATTTGTAAAGAGATATTTATTGCATCCTCATATAATGACTCTTATTTTTAAATTAAAAAGAATGCTGTAATGTCTCAGGTCTATTTAAGAGGTGGCATTGACTTTCTTAGGGACAGGGAACACACAGAGTGTTGTGCCTGAATGCGTTCTGTAACTGAACAGCTAACTTGCCTGAAGCTGGCATCTGAGTGAAGCAGAGGAGTAATAAACATCCCTCATAGGCTTTGTAAGGTTCAGAATTAAAACTGTGGTCTGTGTAAGGGGACTGTTGGCGCGTTTTCAACATTTTCGAAGCAACAGCGGGATATTGTAACACTAGTTCAGTAATATTAACTGAGATCCAATGAGGCCAAGACTCTCACCTTGGCTTTTTTAGGCTCATCTAACTTTCCTTGAATGTTTTCAAAAGCTCTGTGTATATGGCACTGTAATTACCCTGAATATAGCCTAAGATTTCATTTTTTCAGTTCTGTATCTATACTGCATTTGAAGAATTTAGTTCTGTATCTATACTGCATTTGAAGAAATAACTTGATGTGCACCCTTCATTTGCTTCTTTTAGATTGGTTTAGTTTATAGTCTTTGCAAGAAAGAGGCAAGATTCAGTCCTGAAACACTGGATGTGCTTAAGCACATTGGATGTACGCCTAAATCAAATTATGATCTTGAATAATAGGCTGGGGCATTGGCTTGGAAAATGCTAATGGACAAGGAACATTAAGCAAGCTGATAGTCACACAAAGGTAATTGTCATAATACTTTTCTGTTGCATTTCCATGGAAGTAATTCTATAACATTTTCAGTTACATTGAAACGTAATTTAATTTTGAAATTACACTTTAATTTCATTTCAATTCATGAAAATTCAAATACAGTTCCATTCAGTTTTCTTTTTTCTCCCTTGTGTAGATCTGAAAAGCTAACTTGCCATTCCCTGTTTCTTGACGTTAACTCTCTCCTCATGCTCATGATGCTATCGCCACACTTGTTCACAGATTTAATAGTACTTTACCAGATGGATTAAAGCAGATGGGTTAGCTTTATATCTTTTTTGTTTGCCTCCTAGTCTCTAAATAAGAGTAGATTTCTTGAATGTAGTAAGTTGCCCTTACTTCAGTACAGAGGAAAAAAAAATCTTTCACAAAGTAATTCTTTACCCATAATTAGTAATTTGTGCCTGAAAATTTATGAACATTCAGAAGAGTGTTCATAGAAATTAAATTGCAAAATCCGTAATTCAATACAAGATGTATTTTTCTTCACTGACCTGTAGAAAATTGTTCAAATGCAAAAAACACAGACTTCTTTTTTTCAGAAACCCTTTATTTAGACTTTTAGCTAATAGAATTACTAACACATTTCAGAAATTAAAATGAATTCTTCCTCATTGCTTTTCACAATACTGTTAAAAATGTTGGTTGTACAACACCATGTGAAACCTAACAATTTTATTGCCAGTAAATTCAAGCTTGTGACTATGAAAAGCTTCCTAGGTGTTCTTGCTACTCTGTAGAGATAAAACCAAATACAATAAGTAACTTTTTTGTCAAAGACATTTCATGCATTAGCCAAAAGCAAACACGTAGGTAGTCTCAGTTATCTCAGCTGGCTCTTTCATGGGCAGTGCCATCTTCTGAACAGAAATTTGACTGGTCATTTGCTCCAGCCAAGCCAGCCAAACTGGTGTGTTTTGTACAGGCAAGGGGTGGGCAGAGCCACAGGGGGGCTGCTCATAGCCATAGGCTGCATCTTCCACCGGATCTCAGTGTGAAAATGCAATTCCGCTGCTTGTGGAACAGGATAGCTGAGCCTGAAATTGCCACTACCTCAGATAAGAGGTAAGGAAACAACTACGTGAGCAAAAGAAGGTTTTAGAAAGGAGGCTGAAGGTAAATGCAAACTGTTGTTTTGGGGGTTTTTTTTTGAGCAGCATGTTTGCAACAAGCAGCAAAGTATTGCAAAAGAAAATGTAGAAAGATTTTGTAGCCAGAGAAACATTCCCCCCTGCCCCAACCCCACAGCAAGTGATAAGGCCTTTTGGGAAGAGTCCTGGCTAGAAAGATTTGAAATGAAACAGAGCCTCCTCAGTCCTTGCCATGTTTAGGAAAACAAGGTGTTCACTTCTTAATAATTAAAGAAAAAAAAGTAACTTCATTCATTTTTTGTGTTCTTTTTCCTTTTGGAGGAACAAGGCCTCAAATCTGTCTTAATGATGAGATTTTATAGGGTGATGCTATGAATGAGACAAAGTTATAAGTGATCACTCTTATGAAATGTGTACCTACCCATCAAAAATGGAATAATGACTTTTGTTCATCCTTCCAGTTGTCAGTACTGTATTTAAAGTCAGTCTTAGAAGTGTGGAGCTTTTTGGCACAGGCAACAGGCACAGTCTGTGACTGTTCTCCGAGCTTTCCAAGTGTGGCGTGGGTGTTGAGTGATGCATCAACAGCATCATGAGTTCAGCTTTCACTGAGCCTTGTAAAACATGCCTGTGTAAACTCTGTCCGAAGCTCACAGCAGAGCTCTTAAAACGATTAATGCCATCAACATGCGTAGTGGTAAGATTTTATGTCATAGTGATTGAGAGCAAAAATGTTACGTTTTTCCAAGTTTTAGGTGTCAGAAAGCAGCATGAACTGTAGGAAGGACTCTCATAAAAACACATCTTAGGACCTAAAATTGTGCGTAGGCATAAGGAAAGAGGGAATACAGAAATCTTATTTTAAGGAAAAAAAAAAAAAAGAGAGATTGAAACCTCAGAGCAGTCTCAGTCTTTAACAACAAGAACCTTGACTGGACAGGACAGGACTGGGTTAAGCTGCAGAAGGTGAAGAGCCTGCATTACAAATGAATGAGATGGTAGAGGTGCTAGACAAAATCCTTCCTGTTAACTGATTTTAATAGCGTTGGGGTTTTTTATTTTTGACATTTTTATTGCACTATTGCAAATCTGTGTTTTCAAAAATACTCACTTTTATCTTTCAAAAAGGTCTTTAGAGATAAAATTTATGCCAATTTCTCTTACATATCAAGCCATTCTATTCCTACCAATATTGAAATCCCTAAAACCGTGTTATGGGAAAGCTCTTGTAATAAGGGGCACTACAGAAAATGTTCTCAAGGGTACCCAAACATACCGTTGCACCTTCAAGTGTTTTGCCAAGTGCATTTAAGGGCTATTACAACATCCCTGTGAAAAGCTCATGATTAAAATGTAGTTACGATGCTGGGCACTGTATTGAAATTTTGCTAAGGTTGGACTCTAATATAAAATGCCTTATCTTTAATCTTCTTTGGCATAAATTTCCTTCATTCCCTTTTGTAACTATCAAGTTTATTTGCATTTCACTGTTCTCATTTGAATTTCTTGCATATATTCCCCACATGTTATTTATTGGAGGGATGGGGATTTTTGTTTTCTCACAGTTTTCACTTCAACAAGTACAGAGTTTAAATTTAAAGGACATTCTTTCTCTTGCACATGATAAAATGTTTTCAAATAATTCCTTTTTATTATTTGCTTTTCTATATTTTTATTTTCCTCCTCTTCAGTCTCATGTATGTACACTTCCATGGTAAAGGCTTTTTTCCTTTTTTTATTTATTTCACTTTGATTTGCATCTCATCTTTCCAAGCTTAAAATTAACCTTCTTTACTTTCTACTGACCATATTAGAAACTAGTTTTCAGCCTCCAGATCTAGCAGCAAGATGTCAACGTTTGGGCACTGGAGTAATCATTTAACAACAAGTGATTATTAAATTTGTCATGAACATACGCAGGAAAATGCAATATAAATCGTTTGTTAGAAATGCAAAATAAATGTATGAGGGGAATTTTAAAGGTTCAACCCACTTGTCTACAAATGTTAATAAAATTGCTAATTTGCTGATTGCTCAGTAAACAAAAATCAGAGCTGATTGAAGTAATTTTCATCCCCATATTTTTCAGTGACAGAAAAAAATTACAGGGAAGGAAAGCCTACAACAATCCAAATTTAGTTTAATACATATAATTTGTGTCTCTACACACACTAATTAAACAATATGGTATAAGGCCCATCTAATTTCCTTGTTCCAACACACAAACATCCGCCATTGAAAATAATGGCTTTTATTTTATTTTACAAAGCTATTATAGCTAGGCTAAATTAGCAGAAGCATTTTAATCAAACTTGCAGCGGATAGTCATTTGTCAGTCTCAGAGGTATTACGGTTTGGTGCATGCAGAGGGTGTGTTTGGTTAAACACATCTATGCACTGATATATGGTCTCCTCATCCCATGAACACAGACAGACTGGCTAAATGGTATTATTTGATCGTAGCGCTAACAAGTTTCATTTAACGTCAATGTTAACTTTCTTGCTTTGTGAAGTCTGCAGAACAACATTACAATCTGAGTATTTGGAAAACCATGCAGATTATTGACCTTTGGAGAATTATGTAGTGAGTCAAACATAAAGTTTATGTAAAACAAAGCTTGAAATCATGGCAGCCTCTTACCTTACTGTAGTTCTTCCAGAGAAGAGTTCACTGAGTTGGACTTCTGTATTATGGAACATTTGATGTTTACTTTGTGGTAACGCTTAGGCACAGGTTACCACAATACAACCTCTTATTTTATGTTCACTTGCTCAGTAGGAGTGTTCCTGTGAGACCTGCTGTATTTTCCAGTATCACTTCTCATCGAAGATGAAGTAGCAAAGATTCAACAGCATTCCTTACTGAAAATAAAATAGATTCAAATGAGCTTAGGTTGAGGTCAAAGTCATTAACCAAATAACACTATATATCTAAATGTATGTGAGTCTGTTTTGGACCTCTGGAAATGTGGGAATTACTAATTGCTCTGTATTATTGGTCTTCTTCAAAAATAGCACAGCCAGTTGGAAATGTGATTGCATTAACCACATTAAACTGGTATATTTTCACACTAACTACAAACCGAAAACAGTTTTTTAGTTTCATGTATAATACCTAAGATACCATATCAAGAAAGCAGAGATGGGCTCTTCATAGAAACAAGAGAGGTGCTGGCTGGATATAAGGAACTCCTTCTTCCCCATGATGATGCTGTCAGTCACTTATGTGGATCTGGTAATGCACGTCCTGCTCAGCTCCACCAAAAGGAATAAGAACCCATACCCTTGGCCTTTACATATGTTTATAGACATAAAATCAGGATAAAATAAAAATTGCTGCAATCCTTTGAAGGGTTCCAGATCTTCCTCAAGAATTCTTTGAGAATTTTTCCCATTGCATCTCTTTTCTAATCAAGAGCAAATCTGATTATTTTTTTTCTGTCTTGAAGAGTATTTGAATTATTTGTCCTTATAAACTTTTTTTTACCATTAAATACTATTTTTCTTGTCCTTTTAAAAGGACTTTTAATGAAGAATTTCAGTAAATAAAACTTGTAAAATTTTTTTCAAGTAAAATGAAATCCTGTATTCTGTACTGCACATTTTCATTAACACGCATTGTGCTGGAGTTGAAAAATAATTCTCCAAATGAAAATAAAACTCTAGAATACAAATGTCTTTATTTTGAACTGTTGTCTGAAAAAAATTAGTTCATGTTGTTGATCACATTTCATAGTCACTACTGTCTTTGTACACTGTAAAAAAGATTGCTTCATGTATTTTCAGTAACACCTTCTTTGTAAGAAAGCTTTTCTGTTGGGTGAGATTAGGTGCTCTGAGCAAATAGGCAACAAATTGACCTGTCTCTTGATTTCTGCATAAACAGAAACCATTGAGGGCCAGAAGCAATCTGTGTGTGGGTTTGTGTGCTCAGCCCAGACCTATAGATACTACTCACTGCTACTGGCGGCAAATAATCCTTAAAAAGAAAAAAGAGCTCCTTTAGCAGATGGATCTGATGCCATATGAGCAGAAGTATTTCCTCACCTTGTAGCAGACCTCCATGCTGCAGAGCTAATTACAGCAAATTTTGCTGTGTAGGTGGAGTGGGTAAGGGTGTACCATCTTTAGTTTCAAAAGTGTAGGGCTTTTCAGTGTAAGACCCTGAGCTGTCAGTAAGGGCTGATTCTTTTCATCAACACTCTCAAAGAGAAGTTGTCAAAGGCAAATCCTTACACACACTGAATAGTGCACATACTGGTGTGGCTGGGGTGGAGTTAACTTTCTTCATAGCAGCCCATATGGTGCTGTGTTGTGGATGAGTGGCTAGAACAGTGCTGAAATCACACTAATATTTTGGCTGCTGCTGAGCAATGCCTGCACAGCATCAAGGCTCACTATTTTCTTTAATCTGGCCCCTTGGCACACAGGCAGGGGGTGAGCAAAAAGCTGGGAGGACACGCAGCCAGGAGAGCTGACCCCAACTGGCCAAAACCATATTCCATACCGCACAGCATGATGGTCAGCAATAACAATGGGAACAAAGGAAAAACGAGTGAGGTTTTGGGGTTTCTATGTTGGCCGTTGATGAGATAGTGGTTGTGCCTTGGTCTGCTTGAGTGAGAGAGAGAGACAGGGAGGGAGTGACTGCCTTTGCATCACTTTTTTTCTTTTCTTTTTTTTTCTTTTTTTTCTTTTTTCTTTTTTTTTCTTTCTTTTTCTTTTTCTTTTTTTCTTTTTCTTTTTTTCTTTTTCTTTTTCCTTTTTCTTTTTCTTTTTCTTTTTCTTTTTCTTTTTCTTTTTCTTTTTCTTTTTCTTTTTCTTTTTCTTTTTCTTTTTCTTTTTCTTTTTCTTTCTTCCCTCCCCTCTCCTCTTTCTGTAATGCAAAGGAGAACAAAATATTTTTTTCCTACAAAACAAGACATCACACCTGATACGCACAGTGCCTGGGGACAGCTTGAGACAACAATCAATAAATGAGACATGGTAGCCACAGTGTGATTTTTGAAGCAGCTACTGTAAGTATTGTGAGGTGTTCCCTGTGAGGTACATAATTTTCTCTGAGTTTGGTCTTTGGTACTGTTATAGGACTTGCACTCAGACCTGTAGTGCAAAAGGGATACTGGAAATTGGATATTCTGTGGGGTTATGCATGGAGGGAAAAGTAATGGTGTGAGTAACACCTTTAGTCCTGTCATTTACCACTGTACTCTTCTGTAAGAGGACCTGAACCTTAATGCAATGTTTACCAGAAATTTTACTTAAGAGAACTTACGCAAAACAAAATATTTAGTGTGGGTGTCTGCCATATGATACCACACAGTTTCTACTAACATAGATAGCTATGAAGAAAACTAATGTATGCTGATTAATTTTTCATTTTCTAACATTGTTCTCCAAACACCAGTTTTGGCACCTCAAGTAAGTAATAACAGCCGTTAGCCTGTCTGGGAGCACATTTGGCTTTGACAGGACCATTGGATGCCAAAGAAGAGAATATGTTTTGTCCTCAGTAATATCTGGGTCTTCGCTTTTCTCTTTGCCAGATTCTAAAAGGGAAAATGCTGAAAATGTTCAATGATCTTTGGATCAAATGCAACATGATGTTTCTTTCTTCTAGAATTTATAAGCCTTAGTGAAGCTTTAGATAACTAAAACAAATGGAAGACACTACGTGTGAACATTTTGTTTATACATTTTGAAAGGCATTTAAAAATCCTAATGTATTGCTTTATACTAATCTTCTAAAAAGAAGAGAGAGAATTTCACTTTTCTGCCATAAGATCTCTGCTAATTTTTTCTCTTAATAGTGTCCTCTTCCTTCCTTAATAATAGAATTTATGTTTCATTTGAAAAATTTTTATTTGAAAATGGTTTCAGTGGAAATTCTCTGAAGAAATTACATGTATGTTGCATTGTATTGACTCAAAATGTGCTCTAGATTTTAGATTTTACCAGTATTAATCAATATGCTCAGGTCAACTGCTGACGTATTTAATGAAAGTTGTTATTCATTCAAAATTCTAGTCCCCCAAGAGATCAGTTTATCTCAGCTTGCCAAGTATCTATAACAGCTCCTCAGTGTACCATGGCCTTTCTTTCTGGTTAAGCTAAGGGAGGATTTGATGTGGAATGAAAGTAGAGGTAATTAATTTTGGAATTTTCTGTGGAATGGGATTTCCTTTCTTTCTGTTACCTGCAAACCCAGTCACTGTGTCCACATTTCTCCCTGGTCACATTCTAAGAGGGTAAATAGTTAGATCAAGCTGCATAGCCAGATCTCGTGATGAAAAATACTAGTGGAGAAAATCAATAGATTGAAAACATTTTAACTAGATTTCCAAGCACATGAATTGGAGCTGGTTTTGAATCCAGGAATTCCTATGCCTTGCACATTCCAGGTCCAGGATGGTGTCCCAGGTGGTGCTCTGGGGCATGGGATGTGTTTCCAGTGACCCAGTGGTTGCCTCCACCATTGTGAGCACATGGCACTTGCCCTGGCGGGTTTTGGGGAGGGTGATGTAGTCAACCTGCCAGGTCTCCCCATATTTATATTTCAGCCATTGTCCTCCATACCAAAGAAGCTTTACCCTCTTGGCCTGTTTGATGGCAGCACAGGTTTCACATTGATGAATGGCCTGCACAATAGCTTCCATGGTCAAGTCCACCCCTCGGTCACAAGACCATGTGTATGTGGCATCTGTCCCTTGGTGGCCCAAGGTGTCATGGGCCCACTGAGCCATAAACAGCTCACTTTTATATTGCCATTCCAGATCCACCTGAGCCACTGTGATCTTAGCAGCTTGATCCACCTGCTGATTGTATCGATGTTTCTCAATGGCTCGATGTTTGGGTACGTGGGCATTGGCGTGACGCACTTTGATGACCAAATTGTCTAGATGGCCAGCAATATCTTGCATAATGCAGCAGCCCAGATGGGTTTGCCTTGGCATTGCCAGTTGCTCTGCTTCCATTGCTGTAGTCATCCCCACATGGCATTTACCATGATCCACAAGTCAGTGTAGAGGTAAAGCACTGGTCATTTCTCTCATTCAGCAACGTCCAAAGCCAGCTGGATGGCCTTTACCTCTGCAAACTAACTGGATTCACCTTGGCCTTCAGCAGTCTCTGCAACTTGTCATGTAGGACTCCACACAGCAGCTTTCCACCTCCGGTGCTTCCCTACAATGTGGCAGGACCCATCAGTAAACAGGGCATACTGCTTCTCGTTTTCTGGCAACTGGTTCTATAAAGAGGTTTCTTCAGCCCGTGCCACCTCCTTCTCTGGTGACATTCCAAAATCTCTGCCCTCCAGCCAGTCCATGAACACTTCCAAGATTCCTGGGCAACTGGGGTTTCCTATCGAGCTTGTTGTGTGATCAGTGTGATCCACTTACTCCATGTAACATCACTGATATGATGAGTGGAAGAGACTCTGCCTTTGAACATCCAGCCCAGCACTGGCAGTCGAAGTGCCAGGAGGAGCTGTGCTTCAGTTCCAACCACTTCTGAGGCAGATCGAATTCCCTCATAAGCTGCCAGAATTTATTTTTTGGTGGCAGTGTAGCGGGCCTCAGAGCCTCTGTATCCCCAGCTCCATAATCTTAGGGGTCGGCCTCGGGTCTCCCCTGGTTCTTTCTGTCAGAGACTCCAGGTAGGGCCATTCTCCCCGGCTGCGGTGTAGAGCACATTCTTTACCTCTGGCCCTGTCCGGACTGGTCTGAGGGCTACTGCGTGCACGCTCTCCTGCTTGATCTGTTCAAAGGCTTGTCGCTGCTCAGGGCCCCATTTGAAATCATTTTTCTTCTGGGTCACTGATTAGAGAGGGCTGACAATCTGGCTGTCTTTTGGCATATGCATACGCCAGAAACCCACGACGCCTAAGAAAGCTTGTGTTTCCTTTTTGCTTATTGGTGGGGACATCGCTGTGATTTTGTGGGTCACATCCATTGGGATCTGGAGATGTCCATCTTGATATTTTTCTCCTAAGAACTGGATCTCCTGTGCAGGACCCTTGACCTTACTTTGTTTTATGGCAAAAACAGCTTTCAGAAGGATTTAGATGATCTGCTTCCCTTTCTCAAAATCTTCATCTGCTATGTTGCCCCATACAATGATGTCATCAACGTATTGAAGGTTTTCTGAAGCTGCACCCTGTTCCAGTGCAGTCTGGATCAGTCCATGGCAGATGGTAGGGGCTGTGCTTCCACCCCTGGGGCAGTTGATTTCAGCTATTTCAGAAAGCAAACTGTGGCCTACACTCTGCTGCCAAAGGAATGGAGAAAAAGGCATTAGTAATGTCAGCTTTGATATACCACTTGGCTGTCTTTGACTCCAACGTGTATTGGAGTTCTAGCGTGTCCAACATGGCAGCACTCAGCAGCGGCGTGACTTCATTCAGGAAACAAATGCACATAAAACCTTCAACCAAATTACAAAATAATTCTCAGGTCCCTGTTCCCTCGCGCTATTTTTTTCCACACTTCATGTATGTATCTGTTACTGAAGAACTGAAAATTCTAAATCCTGAATATATATATGGTGAGATAGATATTCACCAGACACCATGAAAACATGTGAGTGCCTCATTAAAACCATGTGGTATTTCTTATTGTTGTGAAGACATATTTCTTATTAAAAAATGTAAAAGCTGTTACTCAAAGAAACCCTTAAATAAGGGTTTCTTATTCCCTTATTCCCTTATTCTTTCTTCTTCCACTGTGAAAACTAGTTCCACTTGGAAATGGATACTATCAGGTTCTCTTTTCAGTAGTTTTTTATAACTCAAAAAGGTAGTTCAACTGAATTTCTGATGTAAAATATAAACTTAGGAAAATGGTCAGTTTTATAACTATTAAATCAAATATACATAGGAGTAAGACCAGAAATTTTTACTTGTTTTTGATTGAGTAATTAATTTTGA
>NW_010255448.1:0-4625 GCF_000690775.1 Eurypyga helias | reverse complement strand
TCTGGTTTGCTCACACAAAATGGATGTAAGTCTGCATTCAGTGATGATTTGCAAAATTACTACATGTTCAGTTTATGGTCCAGCCATAGCTATACAGAGTACCCCTGCTCTGCTTGACATCTGTCTCTCCTTCTGTCTGTGCTCCTTTCTGCAAACTCTGTTACTACCATTAATTCCTGTTATTTCTCAAATGTTGTCTCCCATTAAAGGGTGTGGGGTTTTTTTAAAGAACAGGTTTGAAAATGTTTTTTTAAAGAATTTCCTTAATGTTGGAATTTGAAGGAATATAATTACAGTTTTCAGTTTTGTTTAGTATTAATATCTCTAAATATATCCATTTAGAAATTTGGAACAGAGATTTTTTTAAAAGTAATTTTCCTCTTTTAATAATTTTTCTTTTTCTGCATCCAATCCATTTCCCTAAACTATACATGTGAGAAGACAAAATCTTTGTAGACAACTCTTTCTCAGCTGTTCCATCTTTTGACATCTCTAAACCAATTTGATCATGACTTTCATTACTAACAAGTTATTTTCCACTAAGCTGAGCTTCACTCATCTTTACTAGTGGCAGGGTGAATACCTTAAGGAGACGAAAAACATTCTTCTAAATGGGTTTTGTTCTCAGGGATAAAAAATGAAGATAGCCAGTTGTCACAGTTCAACTTTTTAAGTTTTCATGAGGTGGTTGTTTTTGAACTTGCAGGCTAGCTTTGGGTGCTTCCATGCAGGCAGCAATTTGGGAACAGTTAGCTATGGGCTTCTTGCCTGATACCACCTTCATATTTCATGTGCTAGTTGCTCTAGCACCAAAACTAATGCTGTTCCAGCATTTTTTTTCCTCATAGCTTGGCAAGTCAAGACTTTGGATCTAGCCAATGAATGTACCCTTTTTTCATATATGCACATTACATTTTTTGATTTTCTATTACCATGGTCTCATCTCCTGCAGAAAAACAGCTTTTTCTCACCGACACTCTTCCAAGGTGCTGCTGTTTGAATGGAAGGTTATTCAGGTTGACAACCACTTGTTGCTATACCAACCCAGCTGATGGTGTAGCCTCGTTGCTGAGCAGCTGGCTTGGTACAAATAGAGGTTTTACAAGCTAAAACACAAGCAGTTGGCTCAGATCAAATAGAGGTTTTACCGGACAATCCACAGCTGCTGAAGTTTGCATTAACACATTTGCTGAACTATGAAGCAAGTGGTTCGAAATGTGTTCAGCTGTAACTGTGAAACTATAGTTTTCTATTTTAATGGTACAATTTCTATCTTCATGAAATAAAACTAGTATTTATGAAATCTAGATAACAAAATGCAAATTTTCTGTTAACCAAACTCTCTACTTTCATTGATTTTCATGACCTGTCAAGACACTGAGATTAAAATTAGAGTATTTTTATATATAATTTGGATGAAAGTCTGATTTGCTCTTGTAAAATTCTCTGCTGTTCCATCATCCAGGAAATTACTTGGTAAAATGTCAATACAAGAATGAAATATTATTTCTGAATCCCAATTAGGGCTGATTAATGTAAACAAATGCATTTTTTAAAATTATGTCATTTCTTCATGAAATATTGGGCTTTATTACTACTATGTAGTAAAGGATGTGCAGTTCCCAATAAAAGTGTTATTTTTTTGATGCAATTCATATCATGTCTGCTTAGACTTCTTTGTACTTAATAGGTTTTATTTTAGACTCTTAAGAGTAGTAGCTCTATAAGCTCTTGTCATCACATAAACAAACACAACAATCAAAGCCTTCCTCTGAGAATGCTGGAGGCTCTGGAGATCAAGGCTTTTTCTTAATTTGTCCTTTTGTTACCAAGAAGTGCTATGCAAACCAAATAGTACTGTAAGAATATTCAACTTCAGACAGCAAATACCACAGAAGCAGCAGCGTGGCCTGTTCTGAAAGTGAACCAGTATGTAGATTATGAGGAAGCAGAAAGATTAAAATTGTGGCAGCTTTCAAAAAGGGCAAGGTGAAGGGTGTTCGTGGTCAGCCTCACCTCTTTCTCTGGGGCTGTTCTGAACAAATCTGCCTGGAAACTGTTCCCTGGCATATGTCAGTCAAGCAGAGTACTGGGAGCAGTCAGCGGGGCTTTACCAAGGCAGCTGGGCAACCTTCTTCCCTTCCATGAGGAACTGACTGGCTCCATGAACAAGGGGAAAACCAGTCACTTTTGTTTACCTTGACTTTAGCCAGGCCTTCAACACCACCTGCCACAGCACCCTTACAGACAAACTGTAGGGAGAGGTTTTGGATAGGTGTGCGTTAAGGCCAATGGAACATTGATGGGACTTGCAGGCTCAGAGTCCACAGTTTGCAGCCTGGCTGTGCCTACTGCCACACACTGTTCCAAGAATCGATTCTGGACCAGAGGGAGTTTAACATCTCCATTTATGACCTGCATGATGGGATCATACAGTGCACCCTCAGCAATCCTGCAGGTGCCACTGAATCAGAGAGGTTGGTCAATATGCTGGCAGAAAGGACTGCCGGTCGGAGGGCCTTTGACATGCATGAGGAACAGTTTTCCTGGGAAACCTCAGGAAGTTTAGCAAAGATAAAGGGGAAGTCCAGCACCTGTGACAAAATAATCCAGCACAACAGTAGAGGTTGGGCTCTGGCTGACTGGGGATCAGCCCTAGAGATAAGAGCCTGGGGTGGTGGTAGACAACGTTAGATGAGGTTGCAGTGAGTGCCTGCAGTGACGACAAGGTTGGATTAGCAAGAATGTGTTGAGAAGTCAAAGGAAGTGATTATTCCCTCCCAGTCAGCATTTGTGAGTGTAAGTCTTATCTACAATGCCCTCTCCTGTGTTCCCTTCCTCCCAGTATAAAAGAGATTGAGAAACTGGAGGAAGTCCAGCAGAATGACTCTAAAACGGTTAGAGTGCTGTAGCATAACATATGAGGAGAGGCTAGAGAATGTGCCATGTTTCATCCAGGAGAAGACTAAGTGCTGGCTATAGAAGACTCTCACTCCAGTTTGTCTGTGAAGAGTATAAGATGACAGGAAACAGGCATAATCTGAATCAGGGGAAATTCTGACACTTATCTAACATTGAAGTTGGCCCTGCAAGTTAGGCTGGGGAAATAGGAGTGGTTTGGATGACAGAAGTCCCTTCTAATCCAAATTATTCTGTGATTCCAAACTCAAGTTAAGCAGAGAGGATCTCTGTTTTTTTTCCAAATAAAGTAATAAATAGATACATTTAGACACTGTGAGAAGGTCAGTGAAAGCAATAAAAGCTAGATTAAAAATTCTGAAAATGGATTAAACATTGCCTTCAGCTAAACCAAAATTAGAGCTACCACAATCTGACTATTTTTTGCCATTCACTGTCCAGTGACACATTTTGGCAGTAGTGATTTATTAGATAAATTTACCAATGGCAGGGCTGAAACCTGTTCCATTCAGTGATACTTCTCTGAACGCCCGTATCGTCCCTTTACGCATGCCCTACTGGCAGTCCATGTGCCATGATTACAATTTGTCTGTCTCACATTTGAAGGACTTTTTGCACCTCCTACATTTTTAACACTATGATGAAGGCACTGTTGTATTTCATTACACTATCATTTATAGAGATAGGTGTTCATAAAATGTAACCTTGACCTTAATGAAACAAGCAGTTAATCCCCACTAATTGTACTAAGGATTTCACCCTAGTGTTGCAAGAATATTCATCAGGTCCAAAAGCTTGATGCTCGTTGGTGCCTATTACCCAATATGAGAACCAGGTGTCCTTGGCTGATAAGAGATAAAGAACTAGTCAAAAGGGAAGGCTTGCATATTTCCATGTCTCATGATCCTTCCACCTTCTCAAAGTTTGAAAAATAATTACTGATACAGAAAAGTGAGGAGAGCAGGAATTGTATCTTAGATCTGATTCTCAGGAAGGTGCTTTACAGACAATTTGGCAAAGCATTTTTCCCTGTTGTCAAAGAACAAGGTTTCTGTGAAACTATGCAGCCTGATGCATCCAAGTCCTTTTTTTTTTTTGACACTTCAGATGACAGTTACAGAGTTCTTGCTGGCACTGACCAGTACCAGGATGTGAGGATGTGCACTGAGGACACAACTATGTTACTTAAAACATTTATTCTTATATTAGTGCATTACTAAGCATCTTTGATTTTAATATGCAGCATGCAAAATTATTTTATCAATTCATGCATGTCAAGAAAGTTAGAAACCCACTATGTTTACTTAACCCTTTATGAGCTGAAAAGGCAGCCATAGTATTAAAGATGTTTTCATAGAAGTGTTAGTAGGGCTAAGGTAATTCCTCAGTGCAAAGCAGTCAGTTTCACATATTAGAATGACAAGAGATGCTGCCTCTCATACCCCACTGCTAGAACTGGTAACAGTTTATGACTTCTGAGGTTAAGAACAAACAGTGAACTGAAAACAGGGTTCAGCTGTTGAGCAATACTTTGTAACTGTATAATTTGGACACTCAGTGATTAATTCTAAAGACATTTAGGAGACAACATTAAATCTAATAAACAAGTATGACACAGACTTGATTGTCTGAAATCATTGCTCAGAAATTTAATGTGAAACAGATCGCAAGAGAAAACTGATTTATAGAATGAATCATAGAATGGT
>NW_010255447.1:3361-7635 GCF_000690775.1 Eurypyga helias | reverse complement strand
TCTATGATTCTGTGATTCTATGCCTCAGTGCAGAAGGAAGCCTTACCAGTGAGGTGTTGGTATGGTGTTCCTTTAGAATGTGCCTCATCAATTAAAAGTTAAGCTAAAATTGTTAACTCACTTGAGGGCCTGTGTGTAAAATGGGTCCTCTCTCAGCTTTGTCCTTACACAAGAGTTCTCTAAACACATCTAACACTGTTAAATCACTCAGCACTGGAACTAGTGCCTGCAAAGGGGGATCTCAAATCTATGTGCCTGCAGCTGCAACTGTGTTTTGTTCCAGGAGTTGCTAACAAGGAGATGAGAGATGCAGTCTCCTTAATCCTTTTATTGTATTTGCACCTAGAGTGGCCTTCCTTCAGGTGCCTTAGTACACCCCCTCCTGTCACGATGTTGAACTTAGAAACAGCTTTGAGTGGAGGCAGTCAGTAAGATCTGTCCGTAATTTAATCTAAAATCATCAAGACATAGCACAACTACTTTGCTATTTAACCATATTCCTCCACACTCAACCTTGAGTGTAATTTTTTCCCCTTTATTTAGAAGATCTTTAAAGCACGTACCCTAGCTTGCGATGTTCTAAATTGTACATCACAAGTGCACCCTTAATTCTCACTGGAGCCGTCAGTGGCTTCCCCAGCGTTAATAAGCAAAGATGCTGCCAGTGGAGTATGTTTGTTGAGTAGTGATACCTGCATGACGGAGGAGTTTGGTCGAATACAAGCCATGGCATCGTGTGAAAGTGCCGGCTTACACGGTGTGCTCACTGAGAGCATGCAGACACTGAGGGTGGAGGGCCTGGCACCTCTGCTCTTTCTCACAGACATTTGTTTCCCCTCACAGAGTTTTAATAGGCTTAAATGACATTCAGCCATGCAAATCTGTGATCTGTTCTCTGTGGTAATTCACCATTGTTTTGTTGAGAGACTAACGTTGTATTGGAGATTGACGCAGCTGTGTAGTACTAGGGAGGAAAGTGTTTTTCTGTCTTGCTGAAAAGCAGATTACCAATCTCAGATTTTTTGTAGTAGCTTTACTACCTCTTACTATGGTTCAATCTCCTCCTCCCACTGCTAGCCCAACAGGACATCGATGCAGACCCATCTAGACAAATTGTAAGGGAAATAGGCACATCAGGACACATTTCTTCCCGTTCAAGGCAACATCATGGCCAACATAACATGATTTCTTTATTTGGAGACCAGTGGGAAGGCAAACGGAAGGAAGACCTTAAAAGCGCAATGTAGCATCCACGTAACTGATACTCAGGCAGTACACCCAGGCTGTGCCCCTCAGTGACAGCAAGGATTTGTATCTGCCTCCTGCTGCCAGACTGACACAGAAGTCTCTCCCTCTGGAAGTGGCAAAGGGTAATACCTCTGGCTGTTTTCCCTTTAGTCACTGAGCAGCAGGAAATAAATTGTTCTTCCTGCAATGCAGCCAGGCAATTCAGGTCATTATTTCTGGCACTGTGTGTTGGGACCAGAAATAAAGTTAGTCTCCAGTGTGTCAAAAAGGCTTTTGGTGAATGGGGCAATCGCTAAGGGCTGCATGAAGGGATGCTAATTTGTGCTGCATATGCTACCACACACAGTGGTTTCTGTAGCACAGCATGTTTCACTGGCAGAGAGCTCACAAGGACATGTGTGCGCAAAAGAATCACAGCCGAATTGCTGCTGATGTTTTTTTTCTTGTTTTATAACCATAGAATCATAGAATGACAGAATCATTTGGGTTGGGAGGGACCTTAAAGACCACCTACTTCCAGCCCCCTGCCACAGGCAGGGACACCTTCCACTAGACCAGGTTGCTCAGCTTGGAGGAGAAGGTCCTTGAATACTTGCCAGCTTTCTTGGGCCCATTTTCCTTCCAGGGCTTCATCCCAAGGAACCTTCCCAATCAGTTCCATAACCTGCAGATCTCCAGATCCCTTTTAGCAGGTAATTTGGCAGGAATTTGAGGCATATTATTGAAGGCAGTTTTAGAAAATATTGCTACTGTATATCTAGAAGAATCAGAATAATGAGGAAAGTAAGTAAAAGAGAGGAGGAAGCATCTAGAAATTAATCTAAAAGATGACAAAAATAATGTGATATTCACTGGAGCGGGAGAGTAAAGCATGGGCTGGAAATTACAGTTCATGTAAATGTACTTGGAATGAATGACTGCTGGAGCTGTTTATTCTGACACATGAGAATATACACTGTGTGATGGCCTTGTAAGATGAGGTCCTGTTGCTAGATACGAAGGTCATTGCATCGCCAGCAGCACCCCAGAGCTAGGGAGTAAAACGAGGGCCTTATTTACTGTGACACAGTAAATTGCCTGCCCTGCCACGGTTGTCTGCAGTGCCTCATTCTTGGGGATCCCTGCACCTCACCCTGCCACGTGTGAAGGTGAGAGATGTCTGATCAGACACAAACCGTGTTTCAAATATCAGAGGAAAAACAAAATACGAGCTTCCTTAGTTGTAATTGGAAAGGACAAAGAGATTCCCTTCATGTCATAGCGGTCATGTTTCGATGCCATGGATGTGTTGCTAAAGGAAATGTGTGGCCAAGTGGGAAAGATCTGAGCTGATTCTGACTGAGCTGGTACAGAGTATCAGCCCACGCAGAGACACTAATTGGCGCCCCAAAGGCAGGAAAGTGATGATACTGTGGCTCTGCTACCAGCCTCATTTGCTAGTGCCAGCGCAGTAGTTCAGGACTAATTTGTTCAGTGTCTGGGAATTTTTACACTACGCTGTATGCACAACGGATATATGCTTAGTGATGTTCATTTCAGAATGTCTGATTGACAGCCTGAACTAGATAAAGTATTTCTGGGTGCAACAACTCAAACAAGCATGAACAGTAAATGAAGATGAACCAAAATCTTCTCAAGAACATGTATTTTCTACCAGGAAAATGTTCATTTGGCAAAAATGATACAGCTTGAAGACAGGTAATATTTTTTTAAGAAATTGAAAAGAGAAACTCCTAAACACTCATTAACAATGTTTTATAATAGCAGAACATCAAGTGCAAGGGTTCCATTTCCAGATTTTCCCCAACTTTGCATTTAATAGTGAATATAGGCATAGAATAAAAAAATAAACTCTAGCTTTCAGGAGTCCCCAGAGAGGTTGTTTACTGCTCTGTTCTAATAACAAACCTGATAACAATGATTTTATTAACTGTGTGTAGATGATTAACAAAGGTACTGATAGTGCAGTAAATGCACTGCAGAATGCATCTCTTTAGGAGAATAGCCACACACCTTCCTTTTTAAATTCTTAGGAAGTGTTAAATATAAAATGCAGTGCATCTGTAGATTGCAGGTGAAGAGTCAGATCTGAACTCTTGGCAAGATAAAGAAACATCCCCCACTTATCGCAGTGGCGGCTGTGTACTTTGAATACTTCATTAAATCCATCCTTGGTCGAATAGCTACATGCTTGGAGGCAAAAACGTAATCACCTTCTTAATGTGTGCTTATCTCTAACATTCTGTATGGCTCATAAATGTGATCCTTGTGGAAGACTACAAAACCTTCGCTTTTTTGAAGGTAACCTTCACTGAAGGGACAGAGAAGCTGAGGCTACTGCAGAACCTTTTGGCATGGCCGTTGTTTTTCAGGGCAGGCAACAAAGGTGCTGGCTGAGTGTTGGCATTAGGTGATGGATGAGTCTTTTTTGAATCCTGTGTAAATGCAAGTGACATGGTTTAACACCATTTGTGACTTGAGGCCTTTCTTTGCTTCCATCTGTGCAGCTTCTCTAGCTGTTCATTAAATCACTGGCACATGGAGGAAAAGTTCAGATGTTTCTTGAGCTGAAAATGACAGAAAAATATTAGAGAATGTGGGCGCCTTTATACCTAGATTAGTCTAATAGATGGATTTTCCTGTCAGAAGCTTAGAGAAGATTATAGTAGCTGGTGTACTGAAGGTAAAATAAGATCAGAATTGAAAGAGGGGATGCCAAGATTTTCATACATCAAGAGGGTGTTGGCAGGTGTCATGGTTGGCAGGTATTGCACCTGAAAGCTTATTTTGAGAAAAACCAGCTGAGAAAAACTTTATGTAGCACCAGTTTTACGGCTATTCATCTAAATTACTGTCCTCCAGATATCTTAGACACTGTTAACAACTGTAAAGCGTTGGACATTAGGTTGTATTCTGCAACCTTGCTAGTTTTTAAAGAGCAGCCAAAAATCACCCCAAAACCAAGTGAAGATTTCACTGAAGTTTAAAGGCATTAGTGCACAGGAGTTTTGGGCAAAGAAGATATT
>NW_010255447.1:251-3345 GCF_000690775.1 Eurypyga helias | reverse complement strand
AAATTTTTCTCGCACTTTCTCGCTGTAGCAAGTGTGAACTGGAAAATCAGTCTTTACCAGAACTTTATCTTGGCCCATTCCCCTCATGCTGGCAAGATGTCATGGGTATAAAACTTCATGCCTGCTGAAGAGTTTGTTTTTGCCGGGGGGTTTGATGGCAGAAGAGGTTGTGCACAGTCTGACAGCCACAAAAAGCTGACACGGAGATTTCCATTCTGTTACTGCATCGTATTCCTGGGAACTCATGGATGCTTCTGTGACATAAGAAAGCAGACACAAATCCTACATGTGCTGGCCAATCCTAGATGTTGAGGGCAGTTGGGTGGCACGTTTCCCTCTCAGGTCACTGGCCTGAGAAAAACACTACTGTTTTTCATGACATGGTGGTGGTTTGTTGCTTCTTTCTTTGTTTTTCACCTGCATGTAATACACGTGAGTTTGACCTAGATGTACCAATCTCTACTATTAGCTTGTTTATATAGAATATATATATAGTCTTCCACAAAACTGATTCTCCTTCTCAGAAGACCATACTACAGTGAAGGCAGCCATACGTGAGCTCTGAGTATTTCATTGTAGACACCACATTTATTCTGAAACTGTTTTTCCTTCTAGGCTATTGGCTGTGATTACGAGATAAATTCCAACGCAACTGAAGATCAGTGTGGAGTTTGCCTGGGAGACGGCTCTGCTTGTCGTACAGTGAAGATGATGTTTAATCAAAGTGAAGGATTTGGTAAAATGGGTTCTTTTTTGAAACTCTTCAGTTGGTGAAGTCATTTCTCTACATAAAAAGGATTAAGCACTTCTCATTGCAAACTGAGTGATCGATTGACGTAGGAAATTGTAAATGGATGTTTCACAGTGAATCATGCTTCTGCCAGATGAGATCTGTGGTCTGTGCTAAGTTCATCTTGTTTAATAAAATTGTGTCAGAGATGAACAGACCCTGCGCAAGTTACACAGATAATAATAAAACCCAAAATATCAAGTGCATTTACAGAATTAGTGTAATTTACCACCTTGGAAAGTCTGGGCCAAATCTCTGGACAGGGTAAAACACCAAGAAAATGCTGGTGTGAGTGGTTTGGGGATTCATTTCTAAGTGTCATAAATCTGATACCACTGGCTGTGGTCACCATGTGCCACCTCTTCCCCATGCAGAACTTTGCACTTGTGATTGCTGTAAAATTTTCTGTGGGATGCCTCCTGCTTGAAAGGCAAGAACAGTAACTCCCTGCAGGGTTAAGGTGGTCTGAATCACCACACGGAGGATTGAGCCTTTCTTCACTGATCGCAGTGAGACATTGAGGCTTTAAGTTGCCTTGTGTGGGATGAATGGGAGCCAGAGACTCTAGAAGAGGGTGTGGGAGGCTTAAACTGAATGAGAAACATGGCAGTGAGCTGGAGGTGGAAGAGACAGCCAGGATGAACAACTTCGAATGGGAAACCAGGACAACAGGTGGAGGGGTGAGAAGATGGGACACTGGGGGGTGTGCTCAGAGCAAGGTCTGTGGCTGAAGAAAGAGGCTGGTTCAGAGATGAGAAGTCTCAAGGGCAATAATTGGTACCGTGTTAGTGAGGAAGGAGAAACTGTGGTGAGGGTGTGGCTTTGGATGGCTTTTAGATTTGTGGGTTTTTTTTCATGCAATAATTCTGATTTGCATAAACATGATTTGTGCTACTAATTTAGAAATAGTTTGGTCAGATTTTCCAAAGTGTGGGAGGGGAAAGAATTTTTAGCATTTCAGGGTTTTTTTCTGTACTGTGTGCTTGGATTTGCTTTCCTCCACCCCGTATCCCACAGTTGAACTGTGAAGGTGCCAGAAACCATGTAGCAGTGCAGGTTGTGTATGTGTGTGAGAATTACAAAGGAAAATATAGAGCTCCTTCTCCTCCAATACTACAGTAATCTTCCAGAATCTTATCTTTCCCTTCTGCTACTCTGAAATTCACGCTGCCTTTGAATGTGTGTGATTTTTCCAAGGATGCAGATGATGTCAAATTTACTTTCAAATAACGGTTTCACTAAAAAGGTCCAGTACTGTAACACATGGGATGATAAGTGCTTCTTACTTTATTTGAACCCATTTTGTGTTTTATCTTCACATAGTTTTTCCTTGCCCCAAGATTCAGTAAGCCTCACTGACAGATACTGCTGAGGGATACTAGGTGTTAAGTAAAATAATTTCATCACTTTCTTTAGATTTAGTAAAAAATGGATTGATTCTGCACATTTTCTCCCTTCTGTAGACATTGACTAAGTTGCCAGGTCAGACTAATGAAATGCTGGGAAAAAGTTTTAATAATTCAGCCTTCTGCTGCAGGGCAGGGTGATCAGTTTTACCTGAAGTCTTACTTCCTCAAGTTCAGAAAGAAAAATTTTAAAGTCTGTATTTGTAATTGGATTTTCTTTTGAATTCTTTGTCTTTCCTATGGATGCAAAATGGGAATAGCAGTCCAGAGGCTCCCAACACTGACACAGGAATGGCAGCATTACCTGTGTAAGGGATTGCGTTAAGAGTTTCATGATGGAAAACAATCAGAGATCTGATGTACATAAATGGTTTCAGCTGCTGACAGTAATATTAGCAAATACTTGGTTCTGCACCTTGTTTACAGGATGTTGGTCTGAAAATCATTTAAGTTGTTTCAGCTGAACTCCTATGGCAGACAGGTTGCAACATGAGCAGGGCATTGAAAAGTGAGGTCTAGGCCTGGGCAAAGAAGTTACAAGCTCTCCTGTTGTTTAAAGTAGAAGTCTGCATTTATTGTGAGGTAGAATATTTAAAAGTGGAAATCCCTGTTCTTATTCATGTGATTACTGTGTACACCAGGACATTTGCAAGGTGTGCAAGCTCTTGTGTAAGGAGAATAAACAGTGCTGCTGGATAAGAAGCGTTGGAGTAGGAGAAAGACTGAGGCACAAGGGACAGGAGTTTAGGACTGTGGCAAGTGCCAGGAGTGTGGAATAAATGGATAACAAAAAGAAGGAATGAGGTTGTGAGGATCAAAGGGATCTGCCTGGGAAGGAAGAATGGTTAGGAAACAAGAGGTCGTCAGAAAGATGGGTAATTGTCCTGTCTTCACTTTT
>NW_010255447.1:0-220 GCF_000690775.1 Eurypyga helias | reverse complement strand
TGTAGGAGGAAATGAATTTTCCAACTTTCAGTTGCAAAGGGACAATGCATTTAAATTTATGAAAATTAGGAAATGGGGGATTATACAATAGAGGTGAGGTGTCTTACTGTTGTGGTTTAACCTCAATTAGGTATAAAAGTACTACAAAGCCTCTCACACACCTCCCCCCTTCCCCCATTCTGTGGAGGAGAAGTGGAGGAAAAGGCAAGGAAGCTCGTAA
>NW_010255446.1:551-1915 GCF_000690775.1 Eurypyga helias | reverse complement strand
TCTTTATCCATCAAGCAGTCCATCCCATCAAATCTCTCCAGTTTAGAGACAAGGATGTCATGTGGGACAGTATCGAAGGCTTTGCACAAGTCCAGGTAGATGACATCTGTTGCCCATCCTCTACCCATCTAGGTTGTGACCCCATTGTAGAAGGCCACCATGTTCGTCAGGCACAATCTGCCCTTGGTGAAGCCATGTTGGTTGTCACCAATCGCCTCCTCATTCTCCATGTGCCTTAGCATGGTTTCCAGGAGGATCTGCTCCATGATCTTGCCAGGCACAGAGGTGAGACTGACTGGCCTGTAGTTTCCCGGGTCCTCTTCTTTCCCCTTTTTAAAGATGGGGGATATGTTTCCTTTTCATCGGGAACTTCACCAGACTGCCATGACTTTTCAAATATGATGGTTAGAGGTTTTGCACCAATAATCAGAGGGCTGGAGCACTTCTCCTGTGAAGAAAGGCTGAGGGAGTTGGGGTTATTCAGCCTGGAGAAGAGAAGGCTCCGTGGAGATCTCATGGCAGCTTTCCAATACTTGAAGAGGGGCTACAAGGAAGCTGGGTGGGGGCTTTCTACAAGGGCCTGTAGTGTCAGGACAAGGCATAATAGGTTTAAATTGAAATCAGGTAGATTTAGAATGGACATCAGGAAGAAATTCTTCACGGAGAGGGTGGATGAGGCTTTGAGCAAGCTGGTCTAGTGGAAGGTGTCCTTGCCCATGGCAGGGGAGTTGGATCTAGATGATCTTTAATGTCTCTTCCAACCCTAACCATTCTATTAAACTCTGCAGAAGGGGCCATGCAGCTCCTGTGTCTAGCAAATTGATGAGTCAGCAGTGCTACCTCTTGGTGATAAAGGTTGAATGTGCAGGCTGGGCCGCATTTGTAAGAGCATAGACAGTACATCAGGGGAACGGATGTTGACTTGGCATCTCTGAGGTTGTGTCTAGAGTATTTTGTCCAATTTTGAGTTCTTACCAGTTCAAGAGACGTATTAACACACAGGAGGGAGTCCAGCACAGCAAAACACTAAAACATTTAGGAGGCTGGAGCCTATGTCCCAAGGAGAAACTTAAGGAACTAGGTTTGTTTCATCTTAAAGGCTATGCAAGAGGATGCAGATCAAACTGCTCTCTTCTGCTGTAGATGGAGTTAGAGAGAGAATAGAACCAGCCTTTTCTCTGTGCTTCACACTGAAAGGTTGAGGCAATGGTCAGAATTTGCAGCAAGAAAAAAACTAATGGAAAAAGTGAAGAAAAATGTTTTCAATAGTGAGAACTGTAAGCACTTTCCTGTCCAGAGGGAGCGGGGAATCTTTGTCTTCAGTGATTTTTAAAACTAAACTGGGCAGGGCTTTGTCGTGGTTG
>NW_010255446.1:0-373 GCF_000690775.1 Eurypyga helias | reverse complement strand
GGGGTCTCCCCACCCGTGGACTGACACAACCAGGTTCCAGGACAGCAAGCAAAAATAAATCCAACACCTCGAGGAGAAAAACGCCTTCCTTGAGCCGTGAGCCGAGAGCAGGGGGAAAGAAAAACTTCTAACACCCCCTTCCCAGAGCAATTTCCTTGACAAAAGAGGCTACTTCTCTGCTAATCACCCGCCACAAGGTCCAAAAAACAGCGCTGCTGACAAAGAAACTGCAAGAACCTCCGGGCCGACCCACCCCTCCCACCCCCGCTTCTGGGTCGAGCCTCTGCAACCTTCTCCCAGGCCCGGCCCCAGCACCGCTGATAAAGGGGGGGCAGTGACCGCTCAGCTTGTGAAACAAAGAAATTTGACTCAA
>NW_010255445.1:0-14954 GCF_000690775.1 Eurypyga helias | reverse complement strand
GGGAGGGGCCCGCTCCGATGCTCGGAACTACAATTCTGCCGAAGCGCCACAGTACTTATTCTCTTTAAATTCTCCCTCCTGACGCTTTGCCTTAGGCGCTTCCAACCGAAATCCTATTCCAATTCCAACCGCCCCCAACTCTGACTGCCCCACAAACACCGCCAGTTCGCACCACCTCCTGGTTTTGCAAGAACTCCCTCCCCAGCAAAGGAGGGATTTTTAGGGCAAGTGGACCAAGAACTACTACAGGACACGATTTTTCTTTTTTAACAGGGAGATACCAAAACAGATCTATTCAAATTTATGTTTGTTTTTTTTTTAAAAAGTGCCCTACCCATTCATTTTTCTTTTAACCTGTGCTCTACTTCCATGTGGATGTAGGAGTAATGAGCCCACCCAGATGTGGCACCAGGGCTTGAGGTCATTCCCTACGTTTTGGCCCCTGAGAAGCAAGCGGTGATCTCCTCGGTCTGCTTTGGAAGTGCAGCAGAGATGGAGAGAACTGAACTGCAGAACTCTGCACAGAACCACTTGAGCAACCCACACTGTTTCAAACTTCAGAAATTTGTTCTTAATCCTCTTCTCTGGCTGGTCATGGACTGTCAAGCTGAGGGCAATGAATACGACCTGATTCAGTCACAGGTTGGAGCTGAAAATACTATTCTCTTGATGTAAGAGAGGCTTCAGCAGTAAAAGAAAAACCATCAAGCGTGGCAGAAAACACTTGCCAAAGGGACAAACGCAAGATTGCATCGCAACAAATGAACAGCACATCAAGAAGTCCAACACCTGACGCCCTTCACTCCAACTAGGTATCTCCACACTGCTTTTCCTGAAGCACAAAGGGACAGAGCTTTCTTGCATGTTAAGCACCACGAATCCAAGATGTCCCACTGCATACACCATCCTCTAGAACCAGGAGGAAAGAAGAACCAACGCTAACTGCAAAGTGTAACCTCGTTGATAAGGAAAACAGCAGACTGCCAGTCTGAGGAAGCAACAGCAGAAAGGGAAGCCAAAGGGCAGCACGCCAAGGAATTAGAATTGCATTTTAAAAACTTCTGTCTCAATACAACCCTTTTCAACACAAAGTCACCAAGACACACATCCCACAGAAAAGGCCGAGCATCTCATGTGCTACGCGGCAGTTTATTTACATGAGGGACAGCTACCAAACTGCCTCACCAAGTCAGCACAGAAGCGCAACCCTTGAGCTGGGGGACAGATGAGATGGGCTGTTCAGTTCTCCTACAGTACTCGGCCCCCTTGCTGAGCCTGCTAACGAGAATAGGGACAAGAGAGCAAAACAACCCACTACAGCCCACATTCTACGTCTTTGTGACATGCTGCATGGCAACACAAAAGACCAAGTGACGTGCCAACACCACCTGAGACCCTACCGATCACCCCCAAACTATCCCGTCTCCTGGATTCGATGTTATACAGTTACCTCTTCATCCTCATCCTCATCTTCAACATCCAGGATACCCGAATCTTGCTCAGACATGGGGCTAGTGGTTTTTACCTCCAGATCTGAGCTTGCGCAGACTTCTTTCTTGGACTTCTTTCCCCCACTTATCCTGGGATGCTGTGATACAATATTGTCCAGGTTTCTTTGCTGCTGTGCCTAGGAAAAAAAAGAAAATTCCACCTTTTATGATAGCATACTCAGGGTTTTTTGTTTGCATCTTTTGGCTGAAAAAACAAACAAACAATCGGTCATGAAATATGACAAATGAGACAAAATAAAACACACACTTCATGGGACTCAGAAAAGTTGTGTTTTTCTTAACCCAGATATTAAAAAAAACCCCAGAAGATTAATTTCAAACCCATTCCAGGGATTATGCAACAATACAAACAATATTCTGACTCTTCACAAATCAAAATGCCAAACCCATCGTACTGCCATATTGATCTATTTACAGCACAGATGCCGAAATATTAGCCCATAGGCCATGTGGTGACTGTCACAGGCTAAATTAAAGGACGTACTTAACCGTTGGATTTGTTCCTCTTTTCAACCCATGTCAGCACAAAACATTCCACATCTGGACCCCAGAGGTTCCTGAAAGCATTTTTGTGGTACCCCAGGAGAGCTTAATTGTACGTTGCTGATGTACAGAACGAGCTGTAAAAGGTATTGAACAAAAACGCTCTCGCTGGGAGAAGCACCACGATTCCGCGAGCAAAACAGATGGATGCACTGGAGCTCCCTGGAACTCGCCTCGGAGTTTGTCTGCAGTGGAGGTCAAGGCGTTTGCTCTGCTGCAAAAACTCACTCCATTTCCTCACTGCTACCAAGCAAAATATTTGACGGGAAAAATGGTTCAGCCCTGGTTGTCTGAAAGAGTTGACCAAGAACTCTGAACCGAAGGGGAAGGGCAAGGAGGGGGAACAGCACAGAGTCACTGTTCTCGCTACACATGTGACATGCCATGTAGTGACAGGACAAGGGGTAACGGGTTTAAATTGAAAGTGGGGAGGTTTAGATTGGACATCAGGAAAAAGTTCTTCCCGGAGAGGGTGGGGAGGCACTGGGACAGGTTGCCCAGAGAAGCTGTGGATGCCCCATCCCTGGAAGTATCCAAGGCCAGGCTGGATGTGGCTTGGAGCAACCTGGTCTAGTGGAAGGTGTCCCTGCCCATGGCAGGGGGGTTGGAACTAGATGGTCTTTAAGGTCCCTTCCAATCCGAACCATTCTATGATTCTGTGATTCTAAATCACGGCTAAAACAAGGGGGAAAAGGCCAAGCCAATGGATGCAGTGGTTCTGCACGTGTGGGTTTATGCTCTGGTGTAGCTAGAAACTAAACACTCCTGAAAACCTGAAATTTATATGGATATACAGACACAGGTTTATAGGGTCCCTCTCACACTTTCCTATAATTTTTCTATATATAAGAAAAAAGGTTTATGGAAATCATCCAGACATCTTTCCATGTTAGATGGTAGGTTTCTTTAAAAAAAAAAAAAATTATATATTTCAGTTACTATTATAACCTCTGTTTCTAGCAATTACCTCTACAATCCAAACCGAAACTGCCTCTGAGCATTTTACTGCTCCCCTACAACAGGACGTAGACAAGGTGGGGAGAGGGACCATCGCCTGCCCTATGCTAATGAGACAGCCCAGCTTTAGAAGGAAGAAGGAATATTAGAAACCGTACTGTAGATACTGTTGAAAGCTCTAGACAGTGTGCAAACATTAAACATTATTTCCTTTTAAACATTTTAAAGTATTAATAATGCACAAAAAATCATTTATGAGCAAGTTTTATTTTGACAGCCTCTCTCAGCTCAATTCCCTTTTGAATCCCTTCTTGGGAAGAAAGACCCCATCGGAGATCACTTGTGTAGTTCCCAGATCTGAAGAATATTAAAACCCAAGCCCGGCACAGATATCCCAACCCTTGCAAATCCCACCCAGCTCTACCGTTGTGTAAGCCAAAGCGCCCTTCACACCGTGAACAGACCATCAGCTTCGTCTTAATTAATCAACGTGGCAATTGGTAATAAAATTAAATCTATATAGCTGGCCCTGACGTGGCTGTGCCAGGAACTGGAGCTAAACCTTACACGAGGAGCAGCCCTGCACCGTGCCATAGCACAATCTTGACCTCTAGTGGTTGGAAAGCAATAGTATCCTTGATGTTTACCACAAGAGCTCCTACAAGAGAAGTAACGGCTGAGCAAAGGGACTACCGACCAAGCTTGTTAAAAAGATCTCTTCAGGGATGCATCTCAACAATAGGGATTTTTGCAACAAAGCCACAGGAAAAGATCTGTGCAAAGACTGCTAAAGAAAAATTTTGCTAGCAATGTCAATACTTGAAGCAATTGGGGGAAAAAGTGGTGTTTTTTGCATTAGAAATCTCGAACTTCAGAGGCACAACTCTATAGAAATACATTGCAACATCATAGAAAGAGAACTGGGACTTCAAAAAGGGGAGTGAGCATTTGGTCCCTCTGAAGCCCACACAACAAAGAGATTCGAGGCTCGATTCCATGCTCAGATACACCCATCTATGACACAAGTTACTCAACTGAAGTGTAATGAAGTTATAACACTGAATCCGCTGTGAATTACACCAAAAGCAAGCCCAGTGTACTCACTAAAAACTCTCAAATTTATGTAATCTTTTTTCTTCTAGACAGGGAAGAAATCAAAGAATGGGAAAATGCAAAGTTTTGGATAAAACATTGTGCTTGAAATGGATCATTAAACAGGGCGTAGCAAGATCAGAGCAGAAAAAGCGGTCATGGGAGAGGAAAAATCTGGGCTAAGAAGCTAAAGGATGCTGCCGCCAGCTCTGAACTTCACTGCCGAAGCCCTAAGCATGTAACATTCAGCATTTTAGGCTGAACACAGAATTAAGTCTCAATAGAGGGCCTTGTGGGTATGCTCTCAGAAGAAACATTATCTTGCTCCCCCATCTCTTCTCAAACCAGAGGTATTAACATCTTCCTTCAGCTTCGGCTATGCTCCCAAGAGGAGCACAGGACTACATGACAAAGATGCTCCGAGGGCTGGAGCCCCTCTGCCATGGGGACAGGCTGAGAGAGTTGGGGTGTTCAGCCTGGAGAAGAGAAGGCTCCGGGGAGACCTTATAGCACCTTCCAGTGCCTGAAGGGGCTACAAGGAAGCTGGGGGGGACTTTTTACAAGGGCAGGGAGTGACAGGACAAGGGGTAACGGGGTTAAATTGAAAGTGGGGAGGTTTAGATTGGATATCACGAAGGAATTCTTCCCGGAGAGGGTGGTGAGGCACTGGAACAGGTTGCCCAGAGCAGCTGTGGATGCCCCATGCCTGGAAGTGTCCAAGGCCAGGCTGGATGAGGCTTGGAGCAACCTGGTCTAGTGGAAGGTGTCCCTGCCCATGGCAGGGGGGTTGGAACTGGATGGGCTTTAAGGTCGCTTCCAATCCAAACCATTCTATGATTCTAGAATTCTAGGATTCTATGACATCTATTGACCAGATGTGACTATTGAGAAGAACCAAACCAAATAATGGTACTGATAAACCCCCAAAGACAAGAAGGTTTGTCCTTCTGGAAACAGCCATCACCCTAGGCCACAGAGTTCCACATCCAAATTCAAACACCAAGTTTTGCATTTTGCATACTTTAAATTCATATCAACTGAAGTTTATCAAGAGAAAAATTTCGACCTGAATTAAAGTCCAGGGACCTACGGGGGGGCGGGGAAAAAAAGTTAAAAGGGGAGGGAAAAGTGTACGTTCCACCTCCCAGAGATGCACAAAAAGCAGCCAGAGAGATGCTCCCAATGGCACAAAAGCTCTGAAGCCTACCAACCGCAATTTTTACCTTCACGAATTTTATGGGGGGAATTTCTAAATTAAAAGAGCTTTTCCAGAGATTTCTACCTTAAAAGACCAATAAACGGCCCCAGAGTAACCCAGTCGACGTTTATTCCCTGCCAGCATCCTGCTGCACGTGGTCGCATCCCGCAGAGCCAGCGCTCCGTCGCTGCACGGTGGGCACAGCCCCTCAAAGAGCCGGCTGGGAGCCCGAGGAGTCGGCGCGGTGCGAGCAGAGCCCGTAACCTAGGTGTTACGCTGGACCGACGCGACGTGCGCGCCAGAAATAACAATAATTGCTTTTCCATTAACGGGAGGGCATTCCCCCTGCCCCCACTCTTGGCAGGAAACAATATGGACTGGAGTGACCTATAAGTGAGAAATATCAAATTTTCTTTAACTTCGGCAGGCTTGGGTGAAGTCACCGAGGTTTCGGTTTCACCTTGACAGAAGGAGCAAGCTGGGGAGAGGCCCAGAGGAAGCAACTGAGGAGAAATTTGGGCTTAACCGCCAAGGAACTCCCCGCTCCTACCCCCAGCTTGTTACCCGCACCTTCCTGGGCTGGGGGTGCAGCAGAACAACGCTGCGGTATATTTGACGTCGCCCATAAAGGATGAAAAATGACCTGCGGAGCAGGCACGTTTGGATTTTAATGTTCTGTTTCACATAAAGGCATCTGTAGGGAGCCCACTGAAGAGGCACACTTGAGAAACCACATCAAAGCACAGGCAACACTCCAGCGTGCCCTCGGAAAACGGAGGGACCTGGGGCTACGGGGGAGGCGAAAAGCCCTCGAGGGACAAAAATCAAATAAGAAATCCCCTTACCTTTTGGTGTGGTTTACATGAAAGCAAGTGCATTCTTCTGTTATTCTGTAAAACTGCCTCTATTATACAAGACTATCAATCTCTTGACTCTCTGCTTAATGTGACAATAAAAAAAAGGGTAGGAAACCAAATGTCTGCTCACAGCTAACGTTACATTTAGCAATAACACACCAAGTATTTGGTTCACGTAGCTGAAACTCCCCCCAAGCACAGCTACTTTCTTCATGCACGTGATCAGCACAGCAGCCTGGCAGCCTCCCTGCAGGGCAGGAACACCCCTGCGCCACCCTCCCACGGCAGAAATCCCAGTCCCCCTGACAGCGACAAGCTATTTCCAGACTGGTTGATGCAAGAAGCCAAAGCAACTTTCCACTTCCAGGTTCAGATTTAGGTCAGTGACCTACGTGCGTTGTAACCGGACTGACGTTGGCCATCAGGCAGCCTAGGAGACCTTCATCTCCCCAAATGAGAAATTGGTAGGTTTTGTGCAATCAGAAGAATTGATCTCTTTTGCTGTTGTTCCCTGAGAAACAGAGGAACAAGGGGGAAAAAAGCACTTTTACCTTTATTACATGTTTTCTCACCCCAGCCACTCGCTCTTTTTACACTACCTATATGCCCCCAAGTGTTCAGCCTTGCAGGATGTCACTCTGGGGGCTTTCCCATCAAGCCCATCACATAAAAGTTGTAAATACAAGTCCTCCGCATGAGCCCATCCTGAAACGGCTGCCGCAAGCTTGGAGACGCCACTCCGCCTTCACCACCCACCACAACTCAACCGAGCCCACCCAACCGACCTACGCGCACAGACCCGATGTCTGGCATGAGAAACTGAATGTATTAATATATATTACATGCAGCTAATAGAAATATAATCTAAATGGCTTAAAACACTAGTGATAAGTAGTAGTTGAGGTTTTCACAGTTGAACTTTTCAAAGTAGCTTGACTGCTTGCGATCAAGCGAAGCCAGCCCCAAACCTGCAACCCCAACCCGTGTAGCTAAGCTGGGGAATGACATGGAGCAGCAGAGCAGGCCATGGACTCCTCCAGGCTCTGCCTACAGAAGCCATACCTACCGTAAGGGAAAGTTGTTCTACCACCTACATGGGGAATGAGATCCTTTAAAACCCCAATAGCTTTTTATAGGGTTTTTTTAACTTTGCCTTGTTTTCTGCATTGGTTTGCATGAGCGTGTCTTACCTCCCGTCACCTTCACCCACCAATGAACTGACAATATTTACTTTATAGAAGAATCTAATTAGCTCCTTCCTGATGAGACAGTAGATAAGGCATAGCACAAAAAGGAGGGTTTATGATTTAAAGAGAATGAAGTACCACTGTGGTTAGCTTCAGTGGTTTTGATTAGTTACTGCATATTTGCTGCTGCGATTGTTTTATAGACCCCTCTAATGGGGTGAGACACAGAACTTTAAAATATCGTTTCCCAATATCCCTAGGAATGGGATACATATTCCTTAAACAATATAACAAAAAAAAAAAAAAGTCAGACTGGCTACAAGAGAAGAAAAAAAGAAAGTTAATAAAAAATGACAGTAGGGCTGGCTCCCTGCCAAAGACCCATTTGAAAGTTATAAAATCCTCCTCCGATCAGATAAAAGCACGGATTATTATTGCAAGGTGTAAACTCAACACACTGACACAGCTTCTGGTTTGAGTTTTACCAAAAAAACCCGTGGCTTGTCAAGATGATAAGAGCTTTTTGCCTATCTGTTTTCTCGGTGTTAACTGGTTATCAGAGAAAACAATTTGT
Organism: Eurypyga helias; assembly: GCF_000690775.1. NCBI lineage: Eukaryota > Metazoa > Chordata > Aves > Eurypygiformes > Eurypygidae > Eurypyga > Eurypyga helias. The sequence continues at coordinate 7,035 of NW_010255445.1, read as the reverse complement.
CGGAGGTTTGTCTGACAAAGTTCACCATCAGCACAGGAAACGAGGCCCAAGAACGTGACTTTTTTGACATGATTCCTGGTCATTAAAAAAAGGAATAAGTTTAGAAGTGCAGCATTCAACAAGTTTGCTCTCCCTGCACAGATTTTGCTTCAACCTCCCACTCCTCCTTCCCTAAAAATGACTCTTCCACCTTTGCCCACCCAGTGTTAAAATCATGATACCGATACTCCCAAATATCAATTTTGCTCGTATACAAATTTCTGGCACCAAGTGTGGAATGGGGAACATGTAATTCTCCCTTTGCTCTTGCTTTCACCCCGTGATCTATCCTCGTCCCCACAGTCCTGCTCCTTTTCCTCGCCTGCAAGATGAGGTCAGCGTTACTTATATCCTCAGAGTTCGTGGCAAAGAGTAACTTGGTTAATTCAGCACTTTATACAAAACCTACGAAACCCCGACTGTTCTTTGGGGAAGCTCCTGCATACAGCACTAGGAGAAAGGAATGATCGAGGCTCTCCTTTCCCAGGAGCCGTAAAAATAAGTTTATCACATCAGCATTGACAAAAAGCCTTAGGCAACCACGTCCTGCAGGTCGGCTGTACAGTAAAAGACCAAAAGCCGTTTTTTAAGAAGTCCTTTATTGAGCCAAGCGTTGATTCACACTTCTGTGTGATGTAGCCTCCAGAACAAGACACCTGCAGGCAGACATCAGAAGTAGCTCAGTTATGTGATTACAAACTTTATTTATCACATTTACAGGGAGTGGAGGAGCTGAAAATTAGATAAATGGACTAAAAGCAGGAGGAGGACGGCTGTCCTACTACGTATTTCAAACACATTCAAGACCACGGCCCTGACAACTCCACAGCTCCTGTCTTGGTTTAATCAGTCCCAAGCACGTCGCGAGCCGGGCTGAGCGAAGTCGTTTACTGCTCACTGTGAAGCAACTGGATGCATAGTTTTTGATTAACTTTTACCAACAATTTAAAATTCCTTTTTAAATGCTGAGCGCCTTCATATAAAATCCCCTGCTATATGCAATGCTGCAAACCCCGCTCTGATGTTGGGGTTTCTTTAATGCTGCCTTTTCATATCACGCATCTCTCTCCCTGACGAGACTTAATTATGACTCAAAGCACAAGTGGAAACTCCCACACTTTGGTTTAACCTCTCGTTAGCCTAATTGCTACCGAATCAAACCCCGCCGAGTAAGAGAGGGAGCAGCAAGGTAATCGCAAGCAAAACCGACAGGCGAGAGTGTCCAATTCTCACCCTCCCCATCCCGGAATGACTCAAGTGCACACAACCGTGCAGGACCAAGCCTCAGCTTTCAGTACTCTCTCAGGCACTGGGGACTAGTAATTATATTCTAAGCGAGGTTTGTTTCGACACGCTCTCTGACAATCAGGGCATGACGGAGGTAATAGGGTTTTTTTTTTTGCTGAAACTATTAAAAAGGAAAAATCCAGACAAAAAGCTTGCTTTCCCAGAAACCAATGTCAGACGAAAAGGGGATGCAGATGGAGAAGGGAAGGGAGGGGTAAAGGGACAGTCTTAGGCTTTGACTTAAGGATGCCCCACACTTGCTTGGGCTCCGTGTTTCCCTTAAAGGTAACCACAGCAAAGCACTGGAGCTGGCAGCAAGCAGCCAATGTGGCAGCCAAGGCAACGTCCTCCTCCATCTGAAAGCACTCAACCCAAAGAGGTCCTCAGCACCATCACCCCAACAGGGGAACGTTCCCAGCTCAAGAACCAGAGAGGGCGCTCTTCTTCCCGGAGAGGGTGGGGAGGCACTGGCACAGGTTGCCCAGAGAAGCTGTGGATGCCCCATCCCTGGAAGTGTCCAAGGCCAGGCTGGATGAGGCTTGGAGCAACCTGGTCTAGTGGAAGGTGTCCCTGCCCATGGCAGGGGGGTTGGAACTGGATGGTCTTTAAGGTCCCTTCCAACCCAAACCATTCTGTGATTCTATGAACCGAAGGCTGCAGGCAGCTCCAGCAGCAAGTGACAACATGCTAACCCTCATCTCTCTCTAAATCGACTTGGGCACCTCTCCAGTTGCTGTCCTACACCTCCGACCTTGCCCAAAGTTGCAACTATCACACCTATGGCAATTTAGAGTAGAAAGAAGTCATGGATTAGATCTCACAAAAGGTTGAAGGCGTGTTGGGCTGTGAAGCTTTTCAGGGTTTGATCCATGAGTAAATTCTGGAAAAATAATTAGAGCATGCTTAGGACTGCTGCTTCAGCTCAGAGGTACCACTGCCCGAGGTCTGACATGCTTCAGGGCACTCACGCACGCTCATAAACCACAGTAAGACAAATGAAAAGGTTTGCACAGGCTGTTCCCAACATTCCTCAGTGGTTTTAACTCTCATTTTTCCTTCCCACTGTCAGTGGGGTAGGAGCCATTTAAAGCTACTGGTATACTAAGGAACACGCTGTAACATATTCTACATGTCAAGAATCACAACAGAAGGGTTTCTCACCCAGCCAGGACAGAAAGCAAGGATTATAGCTCATCGGTGCTTGGGTCTCTGCTCCACACTTACTTATCTTGACCACACTGACCCTCAAAAAGTTATACGGTGAAAAGAGAGTTATCCCTCATAGCCTGGCCACACATTAAACCCTTATATTCCATTCTCTCTGGGAGTTCCCAAACTGCTGTTTCACACACCCTCTCTCCGGGCCCTGTCAAGCATTTGGGAGATAAGTTTCCTTTCAAGATTCTGCTTTTGTTTCCATTTATCGGTCTGGTTTGGTTTTTTTCAAGATTCTGAGAATCCAGCAACATTTAAACCACCTATCTTAGATGGTCCTGATTACCCTGGAACACGGAGAGACTCATCTAACCTCAAGGATAAAGCCTTGCAACGGTCAGTCCTGGACAAAACATTTTTGGCTTTTTCGCAAGGCAGCTTTTAAGTCTTTTAAATCAGATCTGGGAAGATCTGCAAAGCAGACACCCTTAGGATCTAACTCGCCATCCAGACCTACACTCAGGAACTATCCTTGACCATATTCACGATTATCTGAGATCACAGATTCCACAACTGGTCCTCAACGGCATCAAAGTTGCATGAATTCAAGCAAGGGCACAATCTTTCCTTCCAACCTTCTTCCACGACACAGAATCTGTACTAATACGCTCTTGGCAACGGCTCAAAGCAGTGTCATCCAAGACATCAGCACCCATGACTCATCTGTTCTGAGATGCACCCAAAGGCACTTTCACAGACTCTTATGGGTGCCGAACTCCATTCCCTGACAATGCAACGGATCACGCCAAGACGAGATCTGGTTAGACAGGCCAGGAGCATTAAGGACAGTGAAGGAGCACAATGGACAGCCCAATGGTACACACTACATCGCTGGAGACCTAAGAACGTGTTCAATGACTGCATGCTAGAGACGGGCTCCGTAACGTCAATCATGTCTAGGAAGAACCTGATGAACTAGATGATGTCTGGAGACCTTCCTGTTCTCTGTGGTGGAGAAATGTGTGTCCAGTGGCACGCTAAAGGTGCTCACCCAAACCGCCGTCCACTTCAGAGCGGACAGTGTCATAGGACAACTTCAAAGCTCTGTACTAACATACCAAAGAGTTAAGCAGCAAGACAGGGCAAGGATCACAGCAGTTAAAGACTGAACCCAAAAATGTAAAGGAACTCCTACTATCTAGTTCATGTCACTTGGGGAACACAGAGAGCAGCAGTACCTCCACCTTCAGAAGATTTAAAAAAAAAAATAAAAAAATAAAGGAAAATAATGAGAGAGAGAGAAATCCTCTTGGAACAAAGAATATTTCATTGTGTTTAGAAATAACCCCTATGGGTTTTTTTGATGAGAAACGCACAAAGCAGATGCCAAAAGGACTGAGCCACAAAGACTAGCTTTTCTTGTTAAGAACTAAATGGCTTTTTCAAGAATAATCATCTTCTCCATTATCCATGAGCTTTAGGGTAGTAGCAGAAGAAAGCAGAATATTATTTTGTTATTTCTGGTTTTAATTAATCAGAGAATTAAACAGCCAGGCATGTTGACTATAAGGAATATTTAAACCCCATATGAAAAGTTTCACTGAAAATGACTTTACAGAAGAGCTTATATTTCATTTGGCTTCCTTTGTTTCACACAGATTCCCCTGATACTGTGGAATATTCTGTTGATAAACAGGTTTTATCCTAAGCTGTTGTTCACCAAGGATAAGGCTGCTGGGCACAAGGCCTCAGGATTTAGAGAAAAGATTACAGAAGAGAAGAATGGAATTACACATCCATCACACAGTATTACTCCCTAAAACCCACTCTCCAAACTCAAAAGCTTTTTTGTGGTCTTTTTTAACATAAAAATGAATTCAGTCAACATATTACATAATTGTTCTCTACCACTGTATGTTCCCAAGATTCTCCCCCCACATCGATAAGCAATATTTTGCTTGTACGACAATTTTTAGCACTGAAACTAGAAAGACTTTAATTACACAGATAAATCAAAACCTGATCTCAACTTGCCTCTGTAAGTTGACATAATATCCATCTTTTAAAGCACCAGAAGTTACTGCTGAATTAATTAAAAGTATGTATTAAAAAAAAAAATTTACATTCAGAGTCTCCAAATTTCCAGAACTCAGAAGCAGAAAAATCAGGCAAGTCCCTAAATCTGCTATTTATTGGACATGATCTGCCCTCTAAAGGCTAATGGAGAAACTGCAGAGAACTTTGAAGCCAGAAAAAAAAGACCTGAAGGTGCTATACACCCTCTTTGTTTCTCTTTATCTCCCTGCCCTCTCCCCCACAACTGCTCAGGAGGATGCAAGGCTCAACCTGACCAACGTCTACCTGGGCTCAACCCATACAGTGACAATCCTGGCCTTACTGGAATCACAGAATCTTTAGGTTGGAAAAGACCTTTAAGCCCATTCAGTCCAACCATTCCCCCAGCACGGCCAAGCCCACCACTAACCCATGTCCCTGAGCACCTCGTCCACACGGCTCTTCAATCCCTCCCGGGATGGGGACTCCACCACCCCCCTGGGCAGCCCCTTCCAGGGCCTGACAGCCCTTTCTGGGAAGGAATTTCCCCAATATCCAACCTAAACCTCCCCTGGCTCAACTTGAGGTCATTTCCTCTTGTCCCATCACTTGTTCCTTGGGAGAAGAGACCGACTCCCTCTCTGCACCCTCCTGTCAGGGAGTTGTAGGGAGCGATAAGGTCTCCCTGAGCCTCCTCTTCTCCAGGCTGAACCACCCAGCTCCGTCACCCACTCCTCACAGGAATTGTGCTCCAGACCCTTCCCCAGCTCCGTTCCCTTCTCTGGACACGCTCCAGCATGACACCCAAAGGAAATGCTGCTGTTGCCCTCATGGAGCCAGGATCTCACCTCCACAGGTACAGATTTCTTCAGTGCTGAGAGAGGACTATCAGGCCTCAATAAGATGGAATCAGACGCCAGGCTGATTGAAAAAAATCCTGCAAATGAGTTTTGGAGCTCAGTACCACGGCTGTTTCCATCTTACACAACAAGTCAGCCGCAGCTGGAAGACAGGAGGCTGTTACAGCTGGCTTTCTACTCCTGGCTGCCTAAGAGACAATTCCAATCCCCAGAGCCATCAGCTCTTGGAGGCTGATGAGCCTCAACAACATCCTCAGTGGCACAAGGGGGTTTGGGTTCTTTCAAGCCCGTTCCTCTCAACAAACGTGCTTGTTCCCCACATCCCAACTCAAAAAGCAAGAGATGGAAAAGCTCAGCACTGCCACTCACTAGATCCGAATATACATCTTTTGTTCCCATTGTGTATTATTTCGTAAACCCTGCTTATAAATTCAGAAAATATGATCATGCATAAAGTATTTACACAAATTAAATGCATATTTTATTGAATAAACGTTTTACTATCGCACGCTGTGCTTTTACATTGCAATTCCTCACTACCAGTACAACACGGAGCGAGAGGAACTGTGGTAGGACCACAGATGCCCAGAAGTCATCCGTCGAATCCGGTGGAAATTTGCAGTATCAAAACACATTCCTAGCTTGGAAACCTGTAATATGACTTCGTGCACAATCCCTGTAGCACAGCTGTATGGCCAGGAGTGAGGTTTTGGATCTGGACATCTTCAAAGCTGCGTGCTTAGTTCTCCTTCGGAATTCCCTAATCAAGGATCCTAAATGGGAGCCGGGGTGTTACTAACCTAAATTAACACTGATGACGTTCACAAGTGTTATGTACTTCCCAGGTTGCTCTCATTAAATACCTTAATAAGGATTAGAATAATCTTTATTCTTATTAGTAAGGATTAGAATAATCATTATACTGATTGAAATTTTTGGATGGAATTCTGGACTGAAATTTTTGGCCAAAGTACCTGACAAAGAAGACGTGGTGTATGACACGAGCCCATCTTGCCTGCAGACACAGCATTGGAAGAAGATTTTCTGTTGAATTTCAGCTGAATTCACTGAAGTCATCATTGGGGTTTATAAATCAGCGGTACTCTTTGGTGACAAACTCACTTCAGAGCAACATGTGGGACACAAGAGAGGAGCCCAACCTGGAGGCATTTTTTTTTTTTCCACAGCTCTAATTCTGTTTCTCCCTCCCCCAATACATTTTTTCAAGAATATTCAAGAAAACACCCAGTTTCCAGGGTGTCATTTCTTACCCTCATAAAGCACTTTACGATAGTTTAGATTTAAAGACTGAAATTTCAAGCCATTTCACCATTGCCACACTTCCAACAGCATGGAAGTAATAGCAAAAAAATGACAATGAGAAAAAAGAAGAGAGGGAGGGAAGCACACATTTAAATTATCTGGAATGGGAAATTTACCATCTCTGCAAAAACAAGCTTTAATCCCTCAAGCTTCAAGCAACTCCCACAGGCTTGCACGAAGATCTCCTGCCCCTTAATCTCTGACCATTACAACCAAGTAATCCATTTAATTTAATCATGCTTCCTTAACAACCTGTTTTCAATAAAAAATTAAGGCAAAGGATATTTAGTGAGCTGTGTGGCACAGCTGACACGCT
>NW_010255444.1:0-17960 GCF_000690775.1 Eurypyga helias | reverse complement strand
GGGGGGTCCCGGGCCGGGGCGGCGGCGCGCGTCAGCCCACCCTCACCTCCGCGCGGTTAAACGGCGCGTGGAGCGCCGGTTCGGGCGGGGCACGAGCTTTAACCCGTTCCGGCCATACTGACTTTTAGCGGCAGTACTGGCTCAGCTTGCCAGAAAGAAACCTGCCGCGGCGCTGCCGTGTCCCGGGCCCCAGAACGGAACGCTGCAGGCTTCTGGCAGTATCTGCAAACGAATTCCACCAAGAATACACCCTTCTCTCTTGCCATTCACGCTTTAATAGGATCATATTATTACAAAAATACGTATCAAAATACAACATTTCCATATTCAGGCAGTGCCTGTAGAAATTCAGCTGAAAGACGACAGGTAAAAGGGAATGAGCTGAGTTATTGATGAGAAAATGCATTTTCCTTGAAAATGCTGAACTGTCAAAAAAAAACCCACTATTGTTTTTCAGGGGAGAGGGAAGAATAAACCAAAGCTCCTGTCCTGAAAAGCTTTGAAGCTAAAGGTTGGCTGGTGCCCAGTTCTCAATGTGAAGGAAATACTTTTTGAAGTTTAAAGAAATTCTGAACTGAAAGAGAGTATCTGCACATTCTTCAACTTTTGTTTGTGAAAATGTTTGTCAGGGCTTTCAGTTTCTTCTTAATTAGACTTGCATTTCAAAAAGTTCAAGGACTGGGTATCACTTTTCATCCAGCAATAACCAGTACAAACGAGGAGAAGATCACTGGGAACAGTTAAAAAGGGAAGTGGGAACACAGGTTCGGTTACTCACATGAAGTTGATCCCAGTAGCGACACCAGTATGGACAGAGTTTGAAGTTTCTGGAATCAAAAGGTCACATCATTCAAGTCACCATCGGAAAAAAGTGTTTTTGAAAACGAGCCCAAGATCATAGCTGGAATGCCACAAAACAAGGCACAATATGGCTGTTGCCTCGGGATGTGTATTCAGTTTTGAGAATACATCACCATTCACATCATGGCAGCCTCAGGCCACTACCAAATCTCTGGGGGTTTTGGGGGTTTTATTTGTTATATGGACATTTTATGTTTGAAAAGAGGGCAGAATAAGGTCCCTTTACACTACTTTAATCAATGATTTATTTGCAGTTTAATATATGCAAAATATATTCTTTTTCCACCGTGTAGTTCAGGAAATGAAACGTCACCACAGGTATGATGTAAGAAATCTATACACTATGGCTGTTCAGCTGCTCCTTCTTACAGCTGACAATCACTCATTAGAAAAACTTAAAAAATAAACCCTGTAGGGTGAATACTTCACATCAGACTATGGAGTGGAATTTCACTGATTTGAAGGTCTTGTTAAAGTCCCAACGAAGTGGTGGAGGTGGCAGCAGTGCAGGAACTCTGGTATTACGTAGGAGAACGTTAAAATATTTCGGCTATTATGACTGCTCATTTCAGACACCTGTCTTCTGGACTTCAGCATTCGTGCAGTCACGCTACTGCACATGCAAGCCTGACTTCACACACGACATCAACCCCCGTTTGCAGTAACGAGGTACAGGAATCGTTTTCAAGTGTCCGTCTTGACTAAACAGTGCCAATACAGAAGTTGCAAGCACAATTCTTTAGCTGAAAATAGGGATTCTTTTTTTTAAACAGGAGACAATTGTGACTGGCTCTTACTCTGTTTACAGATTGACCACCCCTTTTCCTGATGATTTAAAAGGCAACATGAACAGCAATGTTTTGGGTTTTCTTCTGCTGTGTAAGATGTTTCTGAAGTGAAGTCCGTGTCTTTAAATCCCATCCTTCACTGAGAAGAACAGCAATAAGAAAACAGTTACTAATCAAGCTCATACACAATTCCCAATTCCATAAGAACATTTTTATTGGAACCAGACCACTGCTCTTGGTCATTTCTTCTGAAAAATTAGAGGGCATTTTCTTCCAGAGAGAGATGCCCACCTTCATCATCACTTTTTCTACTGAAAATCAAAAGGTATTCAGTAGAGAAATGTTTCTAGACAGGAATGAAAACACCTGCCTGACCTGATTCCTACCCAAACACAGTACCCCACCCTCGGCTATTTGTGAATGGACTTTAGGCATGACTAATCACTGTGAAGTTATTTGTGGACAAGTTAAGTGTATAAAAACGTAACCTGATTCTGCACAACGTTCAGAAGAAATGTTAGCAAAATCACAGCCACTGCACATCCTATTAACCGTTCCTGAAGCACATAGTACTCTGGTGGTTTCATTTCAAAATTGTGGAGTAACAGTATTCAAAGTTCCCAAGGACACAGTTGTTATGCTATGAAATTCAGTGCTTTCTGGCTCGAGTGGCAGCATTAAGATCATTCACAGTTTCATCCTTTTCACATTAGATCAATGTGCTCCCACTGACTTACAGGATCCAGCTGTATTTTATCATCTTTTCCAAAACTTGCATATATATATACGGACTAAAGACAACTTACCTGAACACTGAAGCATTTTCCATTCCTCCTGAAACTGGCCTCTTAATATTTTTGTTTGATGTACCTTTTCTTGGGTAGGAGGTACATAAACTCCGAAGTAAGGTATAGAAGCACCCACTAATGCTTTGGCTACACTCTGCATTAAATTTATCTCCGTGTCCTATTTAAGAAGAAGAAAAAAAAAAAAAACATTCCTGGAAACCAAACTTTCTTTGTTTCAGCAACACATGAAATAATTACAAAAGCTTGTTTTAAAGTAAGTTGCTAGTATTAGTAGCAGGAAAGAGCAATTTTCAATTTTCAAATAAAAATGTATTAAAATGGAGAATTTCTTTCTGAAAAAGATAAATTAATTTAACTTCTATCTCCCATAAATCTTGTTTTCTTCAACTAGAGAAAGAATCTCAGTTTTTCTTTTGTGACTGGAAAGAAACAGTGTTGGGTCAAAGGTAGAAAATGTTAGGAGGGAAGGGGAGCATGGAGCTTGTTTACTTCATGCATCGTTTACTTTGATATATTTTGCTTCATCAAAAGTGATTTTTTTTTGACTGCCCGCAGTCTAAATCAATGTCATTTGCTCACAGAAATTATATTCTGAGGAGTCCACAGTATATGACGATTATTATCATTTATTTTGAAGACTGTAACTATTTTATTTTTAAAAGACAGAATTCTTTTTTCAATTATTCCAAAAAATTGAATTAGAGGAAATTTAGTGCTTTATGAAAAACAGGACAATGGGCTGCTTTCAATCACACTTGATGGAAAGAGGCTATATAATCAACAGACAAGTGCCTCTTTTCAGGAGGCACCAGCGGGGAGGGGAAGTTAATCCCCAGACTCTGGCACACTGTCAGAACATCTGGCTACAGACATAACCGTGGGCTTGCTTTCATGCCTCAACTTCTCAACCATGCCGGCTGTCAGCGGCTCGGACTGCATCTGTGTCTGCTCTTGTTCTCAGGCCAGAGAAAACCTTGGGCTCTTTGCACTGTGAACTCAGGGGTACCAAAGCCTGTATTTTCTTCTGGGCAGGCTGAAGTGGTTCATGCCAAGCACACTGCTGCTTGATCTGAGTTCTGCCCTGGACACCTGGAAGTACCACGGCTTAGCACCACTTCTTACCTCCATCACTGCAAAAACACGAGACTCGGCTAATCCTTGTAGCAACGCAAAAAGCAGAGAAATCCCACTTATTCCAAGACTCCTGTTTGGTCCAACAGCTATTACTGTCAAGTTAGGTTGATAACTGTATGCTACAGGAAGAATGAATCCAAGTACAGCAGAGAAGAAGTCATTTCCTTCGGCATCCTTTAACATCAACGAGAAACTGTTTAGCACAGATGTAAAGCCCCAGATTCCCAGATACAGAACAGTAAGGTGAATCTCAAAAGGCTTTTGACTGACCTAGGAGACAGAATACTGCTTTATTTTCGTAGCAATTTTTTTAATATTAAATACACAGATTATTCATCTTTTCCTAAGTGTCTCTGCACTCTTCTTTCTTGAAGATGAAGCAAAGTAGCTACCAAAGGTGTCCTCAAACCTATGCATTCTAATACACTCTAAAGATCTGGTGAAGGAGCAGCACCCTGGCAAGGGCAAGCAAGGAAAGGAAATATTTTCAAAGGTCCAAATTGCAGTGATGGGTGTAATTCTCAGTGTCATTTTATGATTTTGTAAATAAAGTCTATTCTTTCTGATAAAGTTTTTCTCTTATGTCATTTCCAGAAAGTGAATCTTACCTCTTTCCAGTTTAGGGAAATATAGTGTTTGGAGTTGGTCTTTCCAGACTGTTCTTTCTCACAAATATGTATCACAAGTATTTTTCTGTAAATAAAAACCCCATCCGAGTATTTAGTCAACAACTTCCAATGAGATAAAAATATTTTCTCTTTCATCATTCTTTAAAGACTAATCTGCAACAAAGAAGCAAATAACTACTACATTACTACATACCATAATGTAAGCACCAATTACAACAGAAATCCTTTTTAAGGTATTTTTTAAGAGAGTATTATAGACTATGGGCAAATTACTTCAAAGAAAAAGGGGAAGTGGCAAAAGAAGTTATAGAGAAGTAAAGTTGACTTTCAATAACGAACTCTGCATCAGCAATATGTGCCTTCTGCAGTTATAGGGGGTACACCCTATTTAAATAATAACTGCCTTATTTATTACTTTCTATTTTCAGTATTTTATTTTCAATAGCAACCTAAATTTCAATTAATATAGAAGGATTATACTTTAAGCATACCACTAAACCCACATAGTGGCATTTGGAGTTAGAAGTTTGTCTTTAGACACACGTATCTGAGGATGTTTTGTATTTTGTCTCAAACTAAACTTAATGAACACCAGCTCACGCCTGATTCCTTAGTGCAGATTTCATCATCCAGGTGGACATTTACGAACATTTATAAAGCCTTTGGGATGTGACTTCCCGAGGGAAAGGGAAGTGAAGGGAAACCTCACCCATCTTCTGTGTTCGGTATGATTTGCATGTCTCCAACAAAGACACAAAGCACTCTGCAGAAAACAAAGAAAAATACATACATGTACATCTACATGTAATTGTTTTCAATTAGTGCAGTTTGTTTAAAGAGTTTGCGTGTAGATCAGATGCATGAAAAAGAACGTATATTGTTTCCCAATTTGGTCCTTTAAAGTATAAAGAAAACACATTTATGACAGCTCATGGGAACTCCTTTTCTCCCACCACACACTGGGGAGAAAAAAATAAAACCAAGACAATGTCCTCAGGCCAAAGACAATCGAAAACTGACAGGGAAAACACAGGCTAGCACAGCAGTCATCCTTAAAAATGTTTTGCCTTTGGTAAGTCAAAGCGGTTTTTGCAGACATATACAATATTGTCTGTACTACATATTGAAAATGCTATGCCTATGGAGATGGTATTTGTTTTAATATTAAGGTTTCAAAGACAACTTGACATATTTTCTATGCTTTTATCTTATTTTTACATTTTGCCAAGAGGGCCCCAAATGCAAGATACAAATTCACCTTTGAACTCCGAAGCGAACAGAATGTCTCAGTGCAACAGCAACAGAAACAGCAGCTGCGGGCGATTCTGCCAGTCCACTGCACACCTACAAAATACAGTTTTCATTCAGAAATAATTAAGGCTGCACAAGATCATGTCATTTCTTATTTGTAACAACTGTATTTTCACTTGTTTGTATGTATCATTCAACCAAAGCTTCAGCTGTATGAAAGAGATCCTAATGATCTCGCATAGTAGGGTTAAGAAAATGTTATTAATTCATTTTCTACAGAAAGGCTGTATTTGATCATTATGCCAAGAGCTGTTCTATTACTTCAAAAGTATGGGTTCTATTACTTCAAAACTATGCTGAAAGGCAACTGTAAAAATAGCTTTTGCAAGGGAAGGTCCCTGGTTCTCTCGACAGTCTGCAGATTGGCTGTGCCAGGAGGCAAACCCCACCAGAAAAATACACTCTATGAAAAGGAGGTTATCCTTCAGTTCTAATTCTGGTGCTTCCCTTAACCTAGGCAAGCTATTCCTTTCTGGAAAATACAATGACAGTGTTACTCAGTCAACCTTTAAGTGTTCATTTGCGTTGCGTAATGCTTTGAAAGCCAAGCAAAAAGAGAATGCATGCTCCCTCTCCCCACTCCTCCTCTTTGTCAACACCAAAAGCTCAGCTTAGCATCTGCAACCCATGAAAAGTTCTATTTCTTTCTGCAGTTACCATCTTTTTTTGATCTATTTACAGGCCCTCCTAGAGGTATGTGCAGTCTGTAACATTAGAAACTTGTCCCCGAGATCTACACACATGACACCCAGCAGCAAGAGGATGGCTTACAAGAAAAAGACCATTCTGGCAGTTACTCTTCCTCGCAGGCCTGGTACATTAAGGAGAGCTTTTCATTCAAAGGGAGAGACTGACTTACTATGATGTAGTATTCTTAACTGGTTGGCAGATTTTTCTCTTTGCTTCTCCAAGTTTTTATTCATAAATACAAACATGCACCCTCTAAAGCCTGCCTCCTCTTCATTCCTGACCCGGCAAGAATCCGAATGCTGAACTGGAATTACCCTGTTCAGAATCACAGCATACAGTGGTGGTTTCAACAGCTCCACTAAACGGGAAGGGGTGTGTGTGTTTAAATCTACATTTACTCTAAGTTGTTGGACAAATAATGGTGAGTGCAGGTGCATACAGCATGGCATTTTGATCTTGTAATAGAGGGTATCGCAGAAATCAACTCTCTCCTAAAGACAGAGGGCAAAACTGTACACTGAGACAGGAAAATTTTTGACATTTCTGCTCAGGTTTCTTGCTGCTGCTCACTGGTGCTTGACAGACCACCTTCTGCTCCTCTGCACTGGAAGAGTGAATGCTTGGCTCACCTGTATGTCTGAGAGCAATGTGAAGGTTCCTACTGCTGCAGAAAAGCAGGACAATGTCCTATCCAAAGACCATGAGGAAGACGTCTTGGAGTTAACATAGAGTCACAGAGTGGAAGGGGTTGGAAGAGACCTCTAGAGATCATCTAGTCCAACACCCCTGCCAGAGCAGGATCACCTGGAGTAGAACAACTATCCCTAAACAGTTGTTTTCTCATCTTGCACACTCACTCTTGTAGCTAAGCACATTCTGACTGAGATCAGTGGGGTTGTGAACTACAGAGTAACTAACATCTGAATGACAATACAGTAGAAGCAGAAGTCAGAGGAATACAACTCTCCCCCCACCCCCAAGATCAAAGAAGTTTATTTTTACCTCCTTCTTAAGTATTTTATCTAGGATGGTCAATACACTGCCAAGAGAGAGCAAAGTTTTTTCCTCTTTCACAAGGTCTGCATAAAAGTCACTATAAAATAAAGCATATGAAGAAAAACTAGGTTAGAGGCAATAATGCTTTAGAAGAGGACTCTGGTACAGTCCTCTGCAGCTAGTAACGACGGGGTACATTTCGTATAGGTGCTATACATCCATTCTCAAAAACCTAGCTCTAGCAGGAAGGTGACAACACTGTTGCCTGACAGTCCTGAGCTCTCTCAACCTGTCTCCATTCTGCACTGGGAAGAAAACAAAAATGTCTTGACAACATTCAGGAAATAGAGCTCTGTCAAAATTAGACTAAGACAAAAAGTTGAGCTTCTTAAATCAAACTAGTTTGGGTTTTTGGGATGGGTTTTTTTTTTCAGCTAAAAGCGAACACAGAGCTTTAAGTCACCTTCCTAGCAAAATCTTTCTTAATACATTTGCACAAACTGTTCTATCTCCATGGAAACAATTGTCTCTAAAAGTAAAAGTTAGTTCTTTAAAGGACTTCAAGGCGATGAGCGATAACCAACTCCAGTGTTTTCACTGCTCAAAGAAACTCTGGCTATAACTGAACAGCCTAAAGCCAAAAAGGCGATCGTGGCAGAGACAGAGGTAGATGACAGTGTACAGAGACCTCTCATCCTCATAATTACATTGAAAATGAAATAGGACCAACCTGACAAGAGCCTGTGTTTCAGTTTTGTCCAATTCCTTCACCAAATGAACAGGTACGGGGAGTAAATGTGCTGAGCCTTTCAAGTCAGTCGTTGTTGCTGTTTTGATGGGAGGCACTGGAAATAGAATATTTTTCATGTGCTGTTCCAAAAACCTTTCTACTTTGACAGTTTCATCACGGTTAGTCATCTTCGATTCATGATCTGTGGGGGGATTTGGATTAGGCTTCTTTAGTAGGTGTGATTTGGTGCTCAAACTTTGTAAAAATGATGTTTCTAGAGAAAAGAAAAAAAACAAAGGAGGGGTTTCTCATGTATTAATTCCTGAGCAGTGTGTTAACATTTGGTTACATTTATTCCCAGACAGAGTACATCTGTACTCATAATATGGGCATTTAGGTCCATGCACTTGCTACTGTGTTTCCTGCCACAGATCTTATTTTTCAGTGCTGCTGCATTTTCTTTAATCTAGCAATTATGTCCCTATCTTTGACACAGAAAAGAGCATCCTCAAAGATACCAAAGCGCTAGTTTTTGGCATGATGTTGTCAGCTTCAGAAGTTCTTTTCTGACCGGTTCAGGACGTGGCGCTGAAAGAAGCCTCATAATGCTTCATCAGGCACTTGATGAATAACTGGTAGTTCAATTATTTTAATCCACTGGTATTAATAATTTTGAACCTCTGTCTGAGCCCATTTACCAATCATATTTGCTTGAATAAAGAGAAGAGTGGTTACCTTCATACATCAACCATTTCCAGTAGGGTTTATGTGCTGCTCTCACATTTTGAATAGATTCAATTGCACTACAAAAGAAATGGGATTAACTGTTTCAGCACTAGTGAAAATACAGGAAACATAACTTATCTCAATGCAAAAATAACCTCCCCCAAAAAACTGACTGAAAATGAACAAACTCTGGTCCACTCCAAGAATGCAGAACAGAAAAATAAAGAGAATGAGAGTCAATGGGCAGATTGCTTGGAAAGATTGGATGCAAGAGTCAAAAAAGGAAAGTGAAGAACACATGCACTACGTGCCTTTATAGTACACACGTGTACACACACTGTGTGAAATCCTGACCCTGCTGTGGGAGGAAGCACACCTGTCCCTGACTTCTGGAAAGGCAGGATTTCACCTGTCTGTCTTTGCTCTCCCAGAGTTATCTACAGAATGTAAAGATGTCATTAGATTCATTCAAAAGCAAGACTTTTGTGTCAAAATCTTTTCAACATCACTGCTACTTGCAGCACTAAAGACAAAGGGTCCTATTACACCACCTATCATACAAACATAATTCAGGTCATGTTAAATCCAGGACAAATTCTGTCTACTTGGAAATTATTTGTAAGGTATCAGGAGCTGGACTGATACAGTGAATGAATCTGATAACTTCTTTGGACAGCAAGTTATCAAAGTATAAAATAATGTATTCTAAAGCCTCATATTAAAATCTTGCTTCCATCATGTTCAAAGCATGCTTATCTTTAGTCTCTGCTAAACACACGGGTTGTTCAAAAATTCTTCATACACTTACCTTAGGCAAGGTGCCATTTCTCCAGTTATTTGAGGTACAGGATCTCCCAGCAAAGTTTTTACAGTCATACAGACAGATTCAGACAATGACTTTAAGTGGTAGCAACCCTAGGGAGGAAAAAAAAAAAAAAAAAAAAGTATGTGTGTCACCTAAGGAACATGTACTTGTAACATCTATCTGAATATCATCACAGAAAATAAATTTTTAAAATATAACTGAATTTACAGAAATTGAAGGTGATATACAAGCACACCTAAGATGATGTGTTCGTGATGAAAATCTAATGATTTCCAATATGGAATCATAGAATCGTTAAGGTTGGAAAAGATCTTTAAGATCACTAAGTCCAACCATTAACCTCATGCTCCCAAGTCCACCACTAAACCACGTCCCTAAGCAACTCGTCCACACGTCTCTGAAATACCTCCCAGGGATGGTGACTCCACCACTTCCCAGGGCAGGTCATTCCAATGCCTGACAACCCTTTCAGTGAAGAATATTTCCTAATACCCAATCCTGGAAGAAGAGACCAGCACCCACCTTGCTATGACCTCTTTCCAGGTAGCTGTAGAGAGCGATCAGGTCTCCCCTGAATTTCTTTTTCTCCAGGCTAAACAACCCCAGTTACCTCAGCTGGTTCTCATAACATTTGTGCTCCAGACCCTTCACCGGCTTTGTTGCCCTTCTCTGGGCACGCTCCAGCACCTCAGTGTCTTTCTTGCAGTGAGAGGCCCACCACTGAGCACAGGATTCGAGGTACGGCCTCACCAGTGCCCAGTACAGGGGGACACCCCCTGCCCTAGTCCTGCTGGCCACACTGACACAAGCCAGGATGCCACTGGCCTTCTTGGCCACCTGGGCACACTGCCGGCTCATGTTCAGCTGGCTGTCGACCAACAACCCCAGGTCCTTTTTTACCAGGCAGCTTTCCAGACACTCATCCCCAAGCCTGAAGCATTGCAGGAGGTTGTTATAGCCCAGGTGCAGGACCCAGCGCTTGGCCTTGTTGAACCTCCTACAGCTGGCATCAGCCCATCGATATATGGCTTTAAAACACAGATGCTTCCCTGGGGGTATGTTTCCAAAGTCTTTACCTCTAGGATAACACACAGCTTTCCATTAGCTAACTGCATCAGGAAATGGGTAAGGTGGGCAAAAACCTCAGGAGTGGCATTCATCTGACCCTAAATCAAAGAAAAATTTTTAAGAGATGAAACCCTGAATCAAAAACACTGGTGAAAAAAACCTATACAATCTGAAATACATGTGTCTGAACTGGAATACAAGAACACTTGACTCTCGTTGTATCTAACAAAACCCTGAACTAACTGCTTTAAAGGAAGGTGCAAAAACCAACACGGTAATTACGCCTAGGGGTTAATCTGTCTTTATGTGCTGTAGTGTGTAATAAGCTGGGGTCAGCTTAAAGACTCAAACATATATTTTTAGCTTGGTTGAAGTGAATTTCACCTAGCAATCACAGGGTATTTAAGAGGCAGGAATATTTCAAAAACAAAATTCATGACTGACAACACAAAGGCCACAAGTTACTTACTTCAGGGTCTCCAATTCCAGAATCATATCCAGAGGAGACAAGAACCAGTTCAGGATCAAACTGTTATAAAACAGAGAGAGTTGTAGCACATTCTTATGTCCTATTTTCAATTCTGTACTGGATTTCAACTGTACCATGTTCAGCTGTTTTTTTCAGCTAGAATACGAACACAAATACTTTCCTTGAATAAAAACTAAGATTACCCTTTTACACTATCTTCATTTCTCCTAGAGAAGTTGCAGTTCATGTATCGGTTATTTAAAATTCCATAAATATTATTCAGTTGATCAGGACATTATTCATACCAGCAGAAATAATGTGTTAACTGTGCTACTGGCAACTACTGCATTTCTACAAAATATTCAATGGTACCTGCTTAAGAAGTAGCCTTTGGTTTTGCTATTCAAACAGCAGAACACTAAAAAATTACCTCAAAAGCCATTGGAAGCAACACATGGAAAAACGCAGCAAGATAATCTGCATTTCCCATCCCAACCTGCAAAATGTGAGAAATACGGGTCATATTTTCGTGTCGGAATAACAGTTTTTCTAAGGTTCTTCAAGACTTTAGGGAAAAGTAGTATCAAAAGTTAAAGATAAGGGAACCTTATGAGGTCAAGTAAAACAAACTCCATTCAAGTAAAGTGCATAAATATTCCCCATTTTTCTCATCTCCTGAGATACTTTCTGTTTTAATGCCTAGACAAGATATTTGAGAAAAAAAAAAAGAGTGCATGTTTCTCTCTCTTTTTTTAAAGAAACAAACAAACCCCAACCACCATTATCCCATCCTGAGCCATATTTGTCAGCGGACATTCCACTGTCAGGAAGGAGGTACACTGTGCTAAGACATCTGCCAAGCAAGTGAAGGAATGCACTTCTCCAAAAGTGTGATGTAAAGCATGACATAGAAAGCAATTGTACTTGCTTTGTTGTGTTGTAAACAACATTTACCTTATTCCAAGGCAAATTTATGTTAAAGCCTTTTCCTTTTCCCAGACCCACAGCATCATAATCAGATTCTCTGAGCGATGGCCAGAATTCCTGATGTTCATAGCGATGCCAGGAAAAATACAAAACACTGAAAGATACAAAAAACAAATCCAACTTGACAAAGACTCTGAAACTGACTTTATAACCTGAACCTGGTGCCTGCATTGACTAAAAGCATGAAATAGAGTCGTCCTTCCCCCTTGATTCTCTTAATGAACTTGGATGGTGTAGGTCCTATGCCAGAGTTAACTTAGGACAACTGCTAAAAATTTATCGTATGCACGCAATCCCTTCACATCAAAGACAAGGCATTTTCAGAAGAGCAGACTTGTTTCTAGATTCTAATTCTGTGGCTTTTCAGAAAACAACATAAAACTTGTATTTTATCCAACTACTACTTGAACACTTGAACAGAGAAATTCCTGAATAGAGAGGACAGAGATATTACCTGAATATTGCCATGGAGGGATCTTACTACTGGCAAACCAAGGTCATATTGTTCATTTTGCTATTCTTCATACCAGATTTACGTATTTCTTTTTGTTAGAATTTCCCTTCTATTTGATAACAATTAAAAAAAACCAGAGTGACTAAAATAGAAAGGAGAATGTTTTGTGTTTTGTAACATTCTAGTTTTAGAAAGTTAAGCAATCTTACTCATTACAGAAGAAAGCAATATTTAACCAGCTAACATAAAAAAATAAATAAAATATCCTTCAAACCTTGGATCCTCTTCAAATATATACTGAGTTCCTTGCCCGTGGTGCACATCCCAGTCAACAATTAGAACTCTGCATGGATCAGTTAAAAAAAAAAAAAATTCAGTGGAAGAACCACAGCATCTTGATCTAAAAGAGATACAGCTGAATAATGTTTTTCCATCCCAAAAGTTACATGAAACCCAGAAAGCTCTAGACATTAATCTAAACCAGTACAACGTCAAACAGGTATCTAAATGCCGAACTTCTGTACGATAAGTTTCTCTAGGGTCAGCCACACACTCACCTCTGCAGACCATATTTCAGCTTTGCATATTCTGCTGCGATTGCGACATTGTTGAACAAACAGAACCCATTCGCTGCATTTCTCTGGCTGTGGTGACCTGGAGGTCTAACCCAAAGTTTTATATGGTTACTCACAACTGAGGAAACTTTGAGAAGCGAAGACTTTCTCACACGTTTTCTCACCTTACTAATGCCATTCCATTGCACACTTTTCCTGACAACACAGCATCCACCAGCTGCAAAGTTGCTCCTACTGCTAGTCTGGCACAGCGGTAAGTGTTCTGAAAAAGAGAAACTCATAGCTGTCATCCAACGCTCATCAGCTTGTTTTAAACTAATCACACATGACGTGCTTTTGCACCCCAACAGCAAATCGGCTTGACGCAATTCTACCCTACTAAGGTTGCACGCAGACAGCTGAACGCAGAGTTTTATAATGCAGATTCCAATGAGCCTTCCACTATGTTTGCCTATGATCACCGCCTCCGTTTTGAGGATGTTTTTTTCTAGAGCAGTTAAGAAACACAAGATGGACATACTGACTAGTGGAACAACATGGCTTCTTTGTAAATAAAGAATGAAACGTTACAGAAACAAACCCCAAAAGACTTCACCTCCACTACCTGGCAAAACACGTAAGAGCAACTGTTAGCAAAATGTGATTTGCAGGTCACTAAGGGTCTACAGTGACGTTAAGTGACAAAAATAGAGCTAAAATTGGAGTACTGCTCTATACTTGCAAGTTACGATTACAGAACAGATGACAGAACACCTAACCAATTCAGATTAGAGCATTGTACTAAGTTTGAAACAGATACAAATAATATATAAATGCAAGTCTACTTAAATAGCAAAAAATGTATTGCCAATTTTCCTCAACTTACAGAAGTGCCATTCATATGGAATAATACCAGTACTTGTACCTCCCTGTAGAGGAAGCAGTTTAACTTACACACCGGATGAAAGAAAAAAGCATCATAATTTCCAGAGACTTTTTTCAGCTCCTCTTCATTCATTGTCTGGGTGCTTTTTGCCACTTCCAGGTGTTCTGGACTGCAGAGGGGAGAGAGATTAACACAACACTTAACTAAGCAACCACAAAGGTTGGTTTTTTAAATGCAAAATGCAATGAAGAATAACAGAATATATGTTAAATGGGGCCTTCTGTGAGACATCACAAACCCAATAGGTAGTTTGTAATGCTAGTTGTAGGATATAGTGGGAAAAAAAATAAGGAGCGCTGCGCTATGGAAGTGAGGGTTCTTGGATGTGGTAAGATAGGACACTCCTCTCCCCCTTCCAGTGGCAAGAGCAATTAGTCTTGCTTTCAAAGAAAAGGCTCTTTGTTCATCATGCAGCAATCTATGTTGCAAATCCATGCCATAGATAGATACCATCCCAAGAAGAACTAAATTACAATTCTGACAGTCATCAGAGTGAATTATAACTCTGAGAATGTGTGTCCAGTCCTCCCTTGTTCTATGGAAAACAACTATTTGAATGAATCCCTATCAGGTATGTAGTAACTCCCTCTTTCCATCAGTTCGAGAGTGCAATAAGGCACCAGAACTAAGGTTCCCTCAGTTCCTGGCACTGCTCTCCTCCTCTTGTGTACTGAGCTGGAAGTGGAGGCTGATGGCATCTACCCTCCCCTCTATGTCCTAATCCAGGAGACAACATTCACGTGTGTTCCTTGAGGCAGACAATGCCAAAGCACCCAGAATTTCACACACACTGGTGCTGCCTAACAGAAATAAAGCTAAACGGTGGCTTCAAAATTAAGGCATTAACAGGAATAAACCCATATGAACCTGAATGCCTGTAAAATTACTAGTTTAAATTCAGCAGCAGCCTCATAACTAACTGTGAACACAAAACATTTTTATAGGAGTTATAAATTTGTTTCAATCTAGAAATGGTTCAGAAAGAGCTCTCTATAGCTTATCCATGGAAACCATGACAAGACTTAGTAAGTCATTTGTCCCCAGTCATCTTGCTGAAGCAACTCAACTGGAAACAGTGAACAAGTCTCTTCCGTACTCAGTCAGCAGTGTATTTACGACAAAAATAAATTGCATTGGTACACAGCACTAATTGCATTCTAACAAACAAGCGTGTTCTGAGGAAAAATACTGTTCTGGAATCTGAAAATTCAAGCATGACTTGGGATCAAGCTATGCTCCTCGTCACAGGTGTCAGGGCCCTGAGTGCATCCCTTCCCTCCTGCAGTCTGGCTGTTGGGTTCAGAACCAGCTTAGATAGAGCACAGCCAGCTGCTTGGAAAGAGCGAGCTAGGAGTCTCAGCAGAGGTTCCCTGCAATCAGCTCTGCTAAGAAGTCTCAGCAGATGTTCCCCTTCCCTCCCCGGCACCCACTGTTAAGATTAGGCTCTCAATCCTGGCTACACTGCAGCTATGGTGTGTCGCCTTGTCTGCGTCTGGCCATGAACCCCACAGATCTGGACATGGACCCTGACCTACGGGCTGTCTTTCTGGCTTGACCTCAGACCTGCCATGTCACTATGGCCTCCTCAGGCAATCTAAACTCATGGCTGAACCCAATTACCATCACTGGGCCCATACTGCTCACCTCGCTTGGGTAGTGTGGGATTGGGCCTTGTCCATGAAGCCACTGCCTCCAGCTGCTTTGTCATTGTGCTCTGCTCCCTCATCCCCTTGCCTTTCAGAGAAGGCTGCCCTTGCCACTCCCTGACAAGGACAAATGAGGGCACAGGCAACACGCAGAATCATCTGCAGTTGGCTGCAGAATCATCACACCGAGGTGACATGCCAGAGCAGACTTCATTGCCCTGACTTCAGAACAGGCCGGCTGCTGTTCCTCTGGACTCCCCCTCCACAGAATTAGCTGCACAGTGTTTCTGTTTGGTTCACTCTGTCTCAAGGATGCTTAGGAGAAAGAGGAGGTTATTATCTTTCTAAAGAAATACCCATTTTTCTACACTTTGAAAAGTCTTGTTCCAATTTTTATTAGAAGTTTAATCCTGTGTATAAATCAGCATTCCTTACTTAAGAACCCAAAGAGTGAGAATGAAGATTTAGTGGAATAGCAGATTCATACTTCAACACCTACACCACCCTCAGCTTTAATTGTCTAACTTTGTGTGACACATTTTCCACTGAAAGTACTGGAAGTCATTGAGTTTTGGAACAGACCTTTTCAAACAGAGCAAAATATGACCTGGAAGTACGAGACCTATTATTTCATTGAATTAATCTGAAGGGTGATGAAAGGAAGCTTCAAACCTGTGAACCAACAGGATCTCCTCCTCGCTCCCTTCTCTGGCAGGCACACGGACACATCTTTCCACGAGACGGTAACATTTAAGCTGCTCATAGGAGGATGACAGTCTTTCTGGCACTTCAATATCACAAACAGGACTAAAAATAAGCAATAACACATTACTGTAATACCAGACCAGCACGGCTAACAAATACACTTCTTTTAGTTTCATTTTACAAGATTCATTGCCCCCATAGAAGGACGTGTGAGAGTAAAAGAAAAATAAAATCTTTAAACACTTTTTGGTTTGGAATTGAGCCAAAAATTGTTTCTAAAATACATTAGCAGAAAAATGTGTCCTTCTTAAATAAAAAAGAAACACAACAGCATCATTTTTTTTCCTAACTACAGTCACAGGAATGCTGAAATGAAAAGCTGTGGATTCCAGTGAAGGTGACCAAAGAAGTGGGTTTGGGAGAGAAGGCAACAGTGGGCTCTGAGCATTACAAAGGTACTAACTAGTCTAACTTATGTAAATTTAAGCGAGTGGCATATACCAATTTCTAAGTGAATTTAATTGACAAGTTTTATCTGAGTGACATATTTTTTTCCCCAAGATCAGCAATACTTTAGCTTTATAAACTATTTAATTAAAGTACTTTATTTAGGGGCCTACTCAGATGCTTAAAGCTAACACTTCTTGTTAAGGCTTCCAGGCAGGAGGCCTACAAGTTTCTCAGACACAGCTTCAGGTTATCATTACGGCATCTGGATACAAATTGGGAGTAAACCAAAAATTTTCTCAAGAAGGAAAAACTTTCTATTTACTAGGAAAATGAGAGGCTATCTATAACTAGGTATTTCAGATTACATTTACACAAACTGAATTTTCTTGGCACTACCCTTAGAAGTCCTAGAAAGAATTCAGTCATAAAAAGCAACTTACTCACTCCAAAGTAGTTTATGAGTGGTCATCTCCTCATCATAAACCAGCGCTGTTCCTGAGGCCATTGCTATGGGCAGAACAGAACAAAGATCCCAAGACATGTAGTTCAGGCAGGAAGTAAACAAAACACAGTATTATATTAGCTAGTGAGAATATACGTGCAGAGAGTACGTGCTTGCATGACAGTTTTGCACTTTAGACTGTGTACTTCCAGAGTGAAATCAAAGAAAATCGTTTAGGAGCAGCCCTGACAAGCGCAAGACAGCAGTGCAACTTGAAACAGGATGCACATAGGCGGGATTCACAATTACCTGAATTTTCAAAAACCTCGACACAGGTATTTGTGGTGCAGGTGAGGGGGTTACACCACCTGCCCTAGCCCCTCTCGCCCATGCTCAGGGCCTTAGAACGGCTGCCAAGGACCTGAGCTCAGGCCTGCATAGGCTTCCTCATCCCACCGTGGCCCACAGACACTGTCACGGCTGATGTGAAACCGAAGAGCTACTTGTGTAAACTCAATTTACAAAGCCACGAAGTACGAAAACCAGGATTATACAGGCCACGGACAGAACAAGTGCAGCGATCTGCTGTTTTAAACTTTATCGGTCTTTCGAAAGAGAAACAGGCAAGAGAAAGAAAGACGCCGATGGGAAGAAAGAGCCATTAAACGGCACAGCTGGCCGCTCGGCCACCTCACCCAGGCCCCGGAGCCGCCGGAGGGCGCGTCAACGTCGGCCTCGG